>NC_136266.1:134241287-134496287 GCF_964187855.1 Myxine glutinosa | reverse complement strand
CTCACACTGATCCACTTATATGGACACTTTGATATAAAGACTCACACTGATCCACTTATATGGACACTTTGGTATAAAGCCTCACACTGATCCACTTATATGGACACTTGGGTACAAAGACTCACACTGATCCACTTATATGGACACTTTGATATAAAGACACACTGATCCACTTATATGGACACTTTGGTATAAAGACTCACACTGATCCACTTATATGGACACTTTGGTACAAAGACTCACACTGAGCCACTTATATGGACACTTTGGTACAAAGACTCACACTGAGCCACTTATATGGACACTTTGGTATTAAGACTCACACTGATCCACTTATATGGACACTTTGGTACAAAGACTCACACTGAGCCACTTATATGGACACTTTGGTACAAAGACTCACACTGAGCCACTTATATGGACACTTTGGTACAAAGACTCACACTGATCCACTTATATGGACACTTTGGTACAAAGACTCACACTGAGCCACTTATATGGACACTTTGGTACAAAGACTCACACTGAGCCACTTATATGGACACTTTGGTATTAAGACTCACACTGATCCACTTATATGGACACTTTGGTACAAAGACTCACACTGAGCCACTTATATGGACACTTTGGTACAAAGACTCACACTGAGCCACTTATATGGACACTTTGGTACAAAGACTCACACTGAGCCACTTATATGGACACTTTGGTACAAAGACTCACACTGAGCCACTTATATGGACACTTTGGTATTAAAACTCACACTGATCCACTTACATGGACACTTTGGTACAAAGACTCACACTGATCCACTTATATGGACACTTTGGTATTAAAACTCACACTGATCCACTTACATGGACACTTTGATATAAAGACTCACACTGATCCACTTATATGGACACTTTGGTACAAAGACTCACACTGATCCACTTATATGGACACTTTGGTATTAAAACTCACACTGATCCACTTACATGGACACTTTGGTACAAAGACTCACACTGATCCACTTATATGGACACTTTGGTACAAAGACTCACACTGATCCACTTATATGGACACTTTGGTACAAAGACTCACACTGATCCATTTATATGGACACTTTGGTACAAAGACTCACACTGATCCACTTATATGGACACTTTGATATAAAGACTCACACTGATCCACTTATATGGACACTTTGGTACAAAGACTCACACTGATCCACTTATATGGACACTTTGGTATAAAGACTCACACTGATCCACTTATATGGACACTGATATAAAGACTCACACTGATCCACTTATATGGACACTTTGGTACAAAGACTCACATTGATCCACTTATATGGACACTTTGGTACAAAGACTCACACTGATCCACTTATATGGACACTTTGATATAAAGACTCACACTGATCCACTTATATGTACACTTTGATATAAAGACTCACACTGATCCACTTATATGGACACTTTGGTACAAAGACTCACACTGATCCACTTATATGGACACTTTGATATAAAGACTCACACTGATCCACTTATATGGACACTTTGGTACAAAGACTCACACTGATCCACTTACATGGACACTTTGGTACAAAGACTCACATTGATCCACTTATATGGACACTTTGGTACAAAGACTCACACTGATCCACTTATATGGACACTTTGATATAAAGACTCACACTGATCCACTTATATGTACACTTTGGTACAAAGACTCACACTGATCCACTTATATGGACACTTTGGTATAAAGACTCACACTGATCCACTTATATGGACACTTTGATATAAAGACTCACACTGATCCACTTACATGGACACTTTGGTACAAAGACTCACACTGATCCACTTATATGGACACTTTGGTATTAAGACTCACACTGATCCACTTATATGGACACTTTGGTATTAAGACTCACACTGATCCACTTATATGGACACTTTGGTATTAAGACTCACACTGATCCTCTTATATGGACACTTTGGTATAAAGACACACTGATCCACTTATATGGACACATTGGTATTAAGACTCACACTGATCCACTTATATGGACACTTTCGTATAAAGACTCACACTGATACACTTATATGGACACTTTGGTATAAAGACTCACACTGATCCACTTATATGGACACTTTGGTATGAAGACTCACACTGATCCACTTATATGGACACTTTGGTATTAAGACTCACACTGATCCTCTTATATGGACACTTTGGTATAAAGACTCACACTGATCCTCTTATATGGACACATTGGTATTAAGACTCACACTGATCCACTTATATGGACACTTGGGTACAAAGACTCACACTGATCCACTTATATGGACACTTTGGTATAAAGACTCACACTGATCCACTTATATGGACACTTTGGTATGAAGACTCACACTGATCCACTTATATGGACACTTTGGTATTAAGACTCACACTGATCCTCTTATATGGACACTTTGGTATAAAGACTCACACTGATCCTCTTATATGGACACATTGGTATTAAGACTCACACTGATCCACTTATATGGACACATTGGTATTAAGACTCACACTGATCCACTTATATGGACACTTTGGTATAAAGACTGACACTGATCCACTTATATGGACACTTTGGTATTAAGACTTTGGACCCACCTGTTCAACACTGCATTCAACATTTAACCCACAGCATCTAACCCCTGACTATCTCTTCTCCTTCTCCCTCCTTTGTGCTTTGAATATTTCCCTATTGATTCTTCTTTTTTTGCAATTGTTTTTATGTTTTGCTATGCATTATGTTTTGCACTCTGTCAAAGCGTCTTTGGGCTTCCTGAAAAGCGCTATATAACATAAATGCATTATTATTATTATTATTAAGACTCACACTGATCCACTTATATGGACACTTTGGTACAAAGACTTACACTGATCCACTTATATGGACACTTTGATATGAAGACTCACACTGATCCACTTATATGGACACTTTGGTATAAAGACTCACACTGATCCACTTATATGGACACTTTGATATGAAGACTCACACTGATCCACTTATATGGACACTTTGGTACAAAGACTTACACTGATCCACTTATATGGACACTGATATGAAGACTCACACTGATCCACTTATATGGACACTTTGGTACAAGGGCATTTCCTTTTGACAATACCGCGACCATATAATGCACATTCGTGTAATTTCATTATCATGGGTGCACCTTTATTACACCGTCGCTCATTATACCAAGCAAGAGTGAGCACGTTCGAAAAGAGAAACGACATCCAGGGTTTTGATTACAAAATGTCGTATGATACACTGATCGTTGAATGCCAAAACAACTGTGGCTGCATTAGAGAATGACGTCATAACACACGTTTGAACTGCATCAAGTTCGTTTCTTATTTTCCTCGTTTTCCATTCCTTCAATGTAATCTTCTATCTATAATTCCAGTAATCTCTGTGTGTATGTTTGTTTGTATGTTTGTATGTTTGTATGTTTGTCTGTGACCGCTGTTTCTCGACAACTACCGGTCCGATATACTTGAAACTTGCCAGGTATATTGCTGGGGACCCGAGGATGTGCCTTTTCAAGGTTTTAAATTAATCGCAGAAGTAGTTACCGAGCTATGTCCAAAAAACGATTCAACCAATCAGAGAGCAGCGAGCTATCACGTGTGCCGAACGTGGCGAACAGACTCTGCCTCGGATGGCACATTTGAGAGCGTATTCATTTATTTCCCGTCGGCAAACTATGTTGGCGCTATGTTGGCGTTAAACGATGTTTTAAAACTAATTAAAACTAATTTGCGATTCTTTCGCTTTCCTGCGATATGCGACCTTCCGGAGCTCCTGTGAGAGCGTGCGCCATTACGGATAGTACGGGTACGGGCATGCCATATGTTGGCGTTAAACTATGTTTTAAAACTAATTAAAACCATTTCATGTAAATAGAGGGGGGTGGGGGGGATTGTCACTGTACTCGCAAGCCGTTCGCCGTTCGCTTTGGCGTTGCGAATGGACCAAAACATTTCATGGACCAAACCATTTCATGTAAAGCGTTCGCCGTTCGCTTTGGCGTTGCGAATGAACCAAAACATTTCATGGACCAAACCATTTCATGTAAATAGAGGGGGGGGATATAATTTTAGATATATATATAGTACGGGCATGCCCTAGTATATATATAACCCTAGCCTACCTACCCTACCCTCGGGTCCTACTAGGGTAGGACTAGGGTAGGCTAGGGTAGGCTAGGGTAGGCTAGGGTAGGCTACCTACCCTACCCTAGGCTAACCCTACCCTAGGGCCCTAGTTATATATATATATATATAATATATATATAAATATATATATATATATAATATATATAATATATATATAATATATATATATATATATAATGTAATATATATATACAATGTAATATATATATATAATATATATATATATATATATATATATATATATATATATATATATATATATATATATATATATATATATATATATATAATACATAATATATATATAATGTAAGGTGGGATAACCATTTCATGTAAATAGAGGGGGGGGATATAATTTTAGATATATATATAGTACGGGCATGCCCTAGTATATATAATATAAAGACCGCAGTTGATTTTGAACCGTTGGGAAAACATCATGAACTAAGGTCTAGTGCTGAAGCCTGAGATTTCGTTTGGTCGCCCTGCTGTTGGCAGTAGTCGTGGTCCACCAAAATTAAATAACCACCTTCAGATAGCAGGTTTCCTTCCAGCGTTAGCCACTAACTATATAAGTATCCTCATTTTCTTAATCCAAAAACGTATGACATTTATGGGAGGAATCCACTGATCCCAGAAGACTTCGCTTATTCTTTGAAATACTCCTGAAAAAGGAGAGATATCACAGAAGCGTAATTTAATATACAACCCAAACAAAGTCATGAACTCACGCACTTAGCTGTCCCATAGGACATACCCAGGAGCAATGACTTTTGGTAGGGACATCAATCCCAAGTGAAGAAAGAACGGTAGAAAGTTGAAGCTCCTGGTGGAACGGGATCGCTCCGCGAGCTCACGGAACATCTCGGCTGCTTGTCGTCCTCTGGGATCGGTGCTGGAGGAGTCACATTGAGGAGGTGAGGCAACGAGATGAGTTCAGTGGGACCCAGGGTCCTCTATATATTGAAGTTTCACTCCAAATGCTCCTTCTTTACAATTGGCTTCGCTCGGGGCGAGGCGTGAGACGACCCCATTGAGTTAATCCGAGAAAAGAGAAGAGGAACAAAGAGCTGATAAAATGAAAAAGTTCAGCTAAAGGATAACTGGCTTTGAGGGTGTGCACTTTGTTGGAGGGTCACTGCACACCCGAGGGTAACGAGTGCAGATCCATTTAACTCGTATTAAACGTGTGACTAAGGAGGATTATTCAGGTGGAGCTTGTTTTGAGGAACAAACCCTTCTGCTCAGCAACACAGACATAAACTGGCAACGTGAGGACTATCATGGAGATGCGTCCGGGTTTCCGGGTGGGAATTACTCACATATCAGCAGCTCCGGACACAGTCACAACAATCAGCAGCTAATCCCAAGGAATGAACTTTCCAAGGGTAGAGGCACCCAATGGCCTACTATTTACTACTTGACGTTCAGCATTGAAAATGATAAGAGCACTGACAATCCCCATATAAATTGTCATCCACCTGGAGGCTGAAATTCCTGTATTCCACCTGTATTCCCACTGGGTGTGGTGAGAAAGGCGACACCTTTTGTTGTGGCATCGCTGGTACTCCAGAGTACCCCGGGAAGAGAGGCATTACCCCTGAGCTCAGTGGCTGTTTGTCTCGTCTAACAGTCCTGTGTTATGTCTCGTGTATTTGTCTGTATGTCCATGTGTGTGAGATGTGTATGTGGCAGCTCCACTACGAGCCTTAGATCCTGAAAAAAAATGCAGGTGAAACAGTCGGCGCACATCGAAGGACCACCTGCTCGGGCATCTGCTGTTGGTACTGCACCACGACGGTATTATATAGTTCAGACAAACATAATAGAAGGTCGAAGGCAAAGAAACACCATCCAACCAAACCGTGCACAATGACATAGTCAGAAGGGGAAACAACAGTTTATAAAGGTGGCATAACATTAGCTTTAAAGGTGATGAGATTAGTACTTTTATTTTAGATATGTACACACACACACACACACACACACACACACACACACATCCACACACACACAAACACACACACAAACACACACATCCACACACAAACACACACATCCACACACACACACACACACACACAAACACACACACATCCACACACACACACACACACACACACACAAACACACACACAAACACACACACAAACACACACACACACATCCACACACACACACACACACACACACACACACACACACGCACACATCCACACACACACACACACACACGCACACATCCACACACACACACACACACACACACACACACACACACACACACATCCACACACACACACACACACACAAACACACACACAAACACACACATCCACACACACATCCACACACACACACACACGCACACATCCACACACACGCACACATCCACACACACACGCACACATCCACACACACACACACACACACACACGCACACATCCACACACACGCACACATCCACACACATCTGTTTTTTTTAATTTCTGTTCCTTACAATTCTGTCTCTCTCTTATTCACACACACACACACACACACACACACACACACACACACACACACACACACACACACACACACACACACACACACACACACACACACACACACACACACACCGATATATATATACACACACAAAGGTGGAGATTGTAAGACCTGGGAGGGCTCCGTTCCACCTTCTGAAACCTGCAAATAGAGATAACAACCAAGAAAACAACGTTATCATGCATGGCAAGGTCATTGTATCACATCACAACTGTCTTACTACTTTAGGAGTCAATCCTTTCTTTATTCCAACCACGACCAAACCAACCCGCTCGTCACTTCCGGATACACCTGGTACCAGAAAACCCTGGATCAACCAGAGTTCAAGCCTATTTACCGGTATATGTTTGTTCCTTTCTTCCGTGTAACTTCTGCTTTATCAGGGTGAAGATTACCACACTGCGGTTGCGCGCAGGTGTGGAACAGTGTCGATGCAGACAAACTGTGCAAAAAATATATATGTGTGAGTAAAAATAAAGGACAGGTGTGATCTTACCTGGCGAGGCCCTGCAACGTGATTTTGATGGTGTGGAGGGAGGATGAAGTGGCAGGGTCCTTTCCCAGGTGGTTCCATTTGGTATGAGGCATATACCTGAGTACTTCAACTAGGTATCATGAAGTGGGATCCATGTCCTCTGGTGCGTGCGTATGCATCAGTGAGGTATGCACTCCACCTGATGTCCATAAAGGCGTAGCGAATGTGGTACTTTTAGGCAAAACAACTTTGCGGAATAAATTAGTGGAGAAAAAAAATTAATGAAGACGTCATAGGTCACGTGGATGAGCTTGAGCTTGTTGGTCATGTGGATCACCTGTTGCTCATGAAGATGGGTGAAACTCCTTCAAACACTTCCTCTCCCACTCCTGTAACATGTCAACATCCATCAAGAGACTAGTTCAGTCCTGGGCAGGTGTAATACGCTAGTCGAGGACAAAGTCGACTGCAAAGAGACATAGGCTGGAGCTTGAGATGCTACCTGGTAGATCATGAGGTAAACGAATACAGACTTCATTTTCACTTGATAACCAATACAGACAAATCTGTCAGCGAGAAAAGGCAGACACGAAATACTTCATACGGATCCAACATAAGGAGACAAAGCATGAAGAGGGCGAAGGGTGCAAGACCAGAATGTAGGCAGAAGAATGAGAGACCACCCACCTGTTGGCAATGGCAAAGTGATAGGCCCATAGACTCAGCAACATCGCGAGAGATTCCAATGATCTTGAAGACCTTGGATTCCACAGCGTCAAGCTGAGCAAGGAGTAATGCAGGGGATCCATCCCAGAGGGGAGAGCAGTACTCCATCAATATGCGGATTAAAGCCTTGAAGGTGGATCGGAGCTCAGGTGTGCCAAGGAAGCACTTTGCACGATGGAGGATGCCCAGTCTGGCTTTGGAGGCCAACTTTGAATGTGCGTATTTCATTTATCATTTATTTGGGGGACCCAATGGTTAGTGTTTCTTAATCCCTCTTCAGAACAAAATATTATCCAGTACTGTACAATGTTACTGAGAGGTAGCTTAGGGATGTGGATGGGAGAATTGCATTACCTGTGTAGTGATCCTGGTCTTAGTGATAAACTCTCATCAAAAGAAGAATGTGCTGTTTGTGTTTGTTCATTCCTCACCCGATAACCCTCTTCACCCCTAAAAAATAATAAATAAATAAAACAAGAAATATGTTGTGCGTCGCACGATACTTGCGAAATCCCTAAAATAAGTCGTTGACCTTTGGCTTATGTTGACCTTTTGGCCTATGTTGACCTCAAAAACTAATTGGTGGTTAGTTTTTCTTTCCTCTTTTTCTTTTCTTTCCTCTTTTCTCTTTCCTTTCTCTTTCCTTTCTTTCCTTTTCTCTTTCTCTTTTCTCTTTCCTCTTTCCTCTTTTCTTTCCTTTTTTTTCTTTAGTATTCCTCTTTTCTCCCGCCTCTGGAACAAACTCCCACACTCCCTTCAATCCCACTCCTCCCTCCAGGTCTTTAAAACAGATGTTCACCACCATCTCTTATCTTCCCCCATCCAAAACTTTTATCTTTTCTACCCCCGGTAATTCACCCCAGATCCACCTTGTTTGAAATTCCAACTTCTTTCCTGGAAGTCTCGGCAGTGTCCATATGT
The DNA here is from genome assembly GCF_964187855.1 of Myxine glutinosa. Lineage (NCBI taxonomy): Eukaryota > Metazoa > Chordata > Myxini > Myxiniformes > Myxinidae > Myxine > Myxine glutinosa. The sequence continues at coordinate 134,487,394 of NC_136266.1, read as the reverse complement.
TTTATACCTCTCCCACTCCCCCCCTTCCCATGCCTCCCCCCCCCAAAGCCCTCTCCCTCCCACAGATCTCTCGATGTCCCTGCTCTCAGATGTTGTGTTTGTGTTCCTCCCCCTCTCTCCCCATCTTGTCTACCGCTCCCCATGTTATATGTTTTATGTGTCGGTTTGTCTTTCTGTGTGATTAATGTTCGCTCTTTCACGAGCCTCGATCTTGTATACAAAAAAAAATAAAAAATAAAATTAAGTGGCCAGATATGCAAATTCTCTTCAAATTTCAAGTCTTGTTTTATTTGAAAATTGAGGATTTTAGAAATTTGACAAAGTTGTTGACCTTTGGCCTATGTTGACCCTTTGGCCTATGTTGACCTCAAAAACTAGTTGGTTGTTAAATTAAGCGGCCGGATATGCAAATTATCTTCAAATTTCAAGTAAATCGCTTGAAAATTGAGAATTTTAGAAATTCGACAAAGTTGTTGACCTTTGGCCTATGTTGACCTTTTGGCCTATTTTGACCTCAAAAGCTACTTGGTGGTTGAATTAAGTGGCCAGATATGCAAAATCTCTTCAAATTTCAAGTCTTGTTTGAAAATTGAGGATTTTAGAAATTTGACAAAGTTGTTGACCTTTGGCCTATGTTGACCTTTTGGCCCATGTTGACCTCAAAAACTAATTGGTGGTTGAATTAATTGGCTGGATATGCAAATTCTCTTCAAATTTCAAGTCTTGTTTGAAAATTAAGGATTTTAGAAATTTGACAAAGTTGTTGACCTTTGGACTATGTTGACCTCAAAAACTAATTGCTGGTTGAATTAAGTGGTCGGATATGCAAATTCTCTTCAAATTTAAGGTCAATCACTTGAAAATTAAGGATTTTAGAAATTCGACAAAGTTGTTGACCTTTGGCCTATGTTGACCTTTTGGCCTATGTTGACCTCAAAAACGAATTTGTGGTTGAATTAAGTGGTTGGATATGCAAATTCTCTTAACATTTCAAGTTAATCACTTCAAAATTGAGGATTTTAGAAATTTGACAATTTTGTTGACCTTTGGCCTATGTTGACCTTTTGGCCTATGTTGACCTCAAAAACGAATTGGTGGTTGAATTAAGTGGTCGGATATTCAAATTCTCTTCAAATTTCAAGTCTTGTTTGAAAAGTGAGGATTTTAGAAATTTGACAAAGTTGTTGACCTTTGGCCTATGTTGACCTTTTGACCTCAAATTCAAGAGACTAGGCCTTTACCTTATGACCAACTCTATCATTTGGTGAGGTTTCGAAAAGATCGGTTTAAAATTGTGAGCAGCAGGCGATTGACACACACACACACACACACACACACACACACACACACACACACACACACACACACACACACACACACACACACACACACACACACACACACACACACACACACACACACACACAGACAGACAGAATGGAATTGAGGATTTGGAATTGTACAAGACCAACCAATATACAGTGATGCTCGGGTGATTCGTCCATTGTTTTCCTCCCTCCTCATATTCCCCCATCCCAGTGAAATTAAGCAAGAAAAAGAGGTTTAATTGAACTTATGAAGTAGATAAAGCAAAGGCGTGGTGGGCCAAGTACCCTCGTCCTGTGTCCAAGTTCCTCATATTTCATTGGAATGTTCCTTCAATGGAATATCATCTCTCATATCCACACCACCATATTTTATATTATTGATCTAAATCTAAAGCTTTGGACCATAAACCACGTGACTTCAAGACAGTCGGTGAACATCAGTGTGATTGATCATACCTTACAAGGAGATTGTTAGACAGTGGACAAATCAACAGTCTATGGACATGAAGCCCCCATCATGAACCCGAGTTCAGAGAGGGAATGCCAATCAGGTAAACTGGAAAAACAGGAAGAACCTTTGAAGATAATTAACAACAGCATTGTTCTTACATCTCAATCTGGATTATTTTACCATAAACTTGCAGCCAAAATATTTAAAATATCAATTCCCACAAGCGATTCAACACGAGGAGAGTTTGTATAATTATATAATTGCTTTGTTGGGCTGGCAGGATAACCCGAGGGGTATGCACACTCGCCTTGTCTAGCCTGGGGTTGAATCCAGGCCCAGCTCTAAACTGCCAAACTCTAAACTATATGGACACTTTGGTACAAAGACTCACACTGATCCACTTACATGGACACTTTGGTACAAAGACTCACACTGATCCACTTATATGGACACTTTGGTACAACGACTCACACTGATCCACTTATATGGACACTTTGGTACAAAGACTCACACTGATCCACATATATGGACACTTTGGTACAAAGACTCACACTGATCCACTTACATGGACACTTTGGTACAAAGACTCACACTGATCCACTTATATGGACACTTTGATATAAAGACTCACACTGATCCACTTATATGGACACTTTGGTACAAAGACTCACACTGATCCACTTATATGGACACTTTGGTATTAAGACTCACACTGATCCACTTATATGGACACTTTGGTATTAAGACTCACACTGATCCACTTATATGGACACTTTGGTATTAAGACTCACACTGATCCACTTATATGGACACTTTGGTATGAAGACTCACACTGATCCACTTATATGGACACTTTGGTATAAAGACTCACACTGATCCACTTATATGGACACTTTGGTATAAAGACTCACACTGATCCACTTATATGGACACTTTGGTATGAAGACTCACACTGATCCACTTATATGGACACTTTGGTACAAAGACTCACACTGATCCACTTATATGGACACTTTGGTACAAAGACTCACACTGATCCACTTATATGGACACTTTGGTACAAAGACTCACACTGATCCACTTATATGGACACTTTGGTACAAAGACTCACACTGATCCACTTATATGGACACTTTGGTATAAAGACTCACACTGATCCACTTATACGGACACTTTGTTATAAAGACTCACACTGATCCACTTATATGGACACCTTGGTATATGGACAGTTATATGGACACTCACACTGATCCACTCACCTTGGTATATGGTCACTTGGTCACTCACACTCACCTTGGTATATGGACACTTATATGGACAATCACACTGATCCACTTATATGGCGCTTTGGTATAAAGACTCACACTGATCCACTTATATGGACACTTTGGTACAAAGACTCACACTGATCCACTTATATGGACACTTTGGTATAAAGACTCACACTGATCCACTTATATGGACACTTTGGTACAAAGACTCACACTGATCCACTTACATGGACACTTTGGTACAAAGACTCACACTGATCCACTTATATGGACACTTTGGTACAAAGTCTCACACTGATCCACATATATGGACACTTTGGTACAACGACTCACACTGATCCACTTATATGGACACTTTGGTACAAAGACTCACACTGATCCACATATATGGACACTTTGGTACAAAGACTCACACTGATCCACTTACATGGACACTTTGGTACAAAGACTCACACTGATCCACTTATATGGACACTTTGATATAAAGACTCACACTGATCCACTTATATGGACACTTTGGTACAAAGACTCACACTGATCCACTTATATGGACACTTTGGTATTAAGACTCACACTGATCCACTTATATGGACACTTTGGTATTAAGACTCACACTGATCCACTTATATGGACACTTTGGTATTAAGACTCACACTGATCCACTTATATGGACACTTTGGTATTAAGACTCACACTGATCCACATATATGGACACATTGGTATTAAGACTCACACTGATCCACTTACATGGACACTTTGATACAAAGACTCACACTGATCCTCTTATATGGACACTTTGGTATAAAGACTCACACTGATCCACTTATATGGACACATTGGTATTAAGACTCACACTGATCCACTTACATGGACACTTTGATACAAAGACTCACACTGATCCTCTTATATGGACACTTTGGTATAAAGACTCACACTGATCCACTTATATGGACACTTTGGTATAAAGACTCACACTGATCCTCTTATATGGACACTTTGGTATAAAGACTCACACTGATCCACTTATATGGACACTTTGGTACAAGGGCATTTCCTTTTGACAATACCGCGACCATATAATGCACATTCGTGTAATTTCATTATCATGGGTGCACCTTTATTACACCGTCGCTCATTATACCAAGCAAGAGTGAGCACGTTCGAAAAGAGAAACGACATCCAGGGTTTTGATTACAAAATGTCGTATGATACACCGATCGTTGAATGCCAAAACAACTGTGGCTGCATTAGAGAATGACGTCATAACACACGTTTGAACTGCATCAAGTTCGTTTCTTATTTTCCTCGTTTTCCATTCCTTCAATGTAATATATATATATATAATATAAAGACCGCAGTTGATTTTGAACCGTTGGGAAAACATCATGAACTGAGGTCTAGTGCTGAAGCCTGAGATTTCGTTTGGTCGCCCTGCTGTTGGCAGTAGTCGTGGTCCACCAAAATTAAATAACCACCTTCTGATAGCAGGTTTCCTTCCAGCGTTAGCCACTAACTATATAAGTATCCTCATTTTCTTAATCCAAAAACGTATGACATTTATGGGAGGAATCCACTGATCCCAGAAGACTTCGCTTATTCTTTGAAATACTCCTGAAAAAGGAGAGATATCACAGAAGCGTAATTTAATATACAACCCAAACAAAGTCATGAACTCACGCACTTAGCTGTCCCATAGGACATACCCAGGAGCAATGACTTTTGGTAGGGACATCAATCCCAAGTGAAGAAAGAACGGTAGAAAGTTGAAGCTCCTGGTGGAACGGGATCGCTCCGCGAGCTCACGGAACATCTCGGCTGCTTGTCGTCCTCTGGGATCGGTGCTGGAGGAGTCACATTGAGGAGGTGAGGCAACGAGATGAGTTCAGTGGGACCCAGGGTCCTCTATATATTGAAGTTTCACTCCAAATGCTCCTTCTTTACAATTGGCTTCGCTCGGGGCGAGGCGTGAGACGACCCTATTGAGTTAATCCGAGAAAAGAGAAGAGGAACAAAGAGCTGATAAAATGAAAAAGTTCAGCTAAAGGATAACTGGCTTTGAGGGTGTGCACTTTGTTGGAGGGTCACTGCACACCCGAGGGTAACGAGTGCAGATCCATTTAACTCGTATTAAACGTGTGACTAATGAGGATTATTCAGGTGGAGCTTGTTTTGAGGAACAAACCCTTCTGCTCAGCAACACAGACATAAACTGGCAACGTGAGGACTATCATGGAGATGCGTCCGGGTTTCCAGGTGGGAATTACTCACATATCAGCAGCTCCGGACACAGTCACAACAATCAGCAGCTAATCCCAAGGAATGAACTTTCCAAGGGTAGAGGCACCCAATGGCCTACTATATACTACTTGACGTTCAGCATTGAAAATGATAAGAGCACTGACAATCCCCATATAAATTGTCATCCACCTGGAGGCTGAAATTCCTGTATTCCACCTGTATTCCCACTGGGTGTGGTGAGAAAGGCGACACCTTTTGTTGTGGCATCGCTGGTACTCCAGAGTACCCCGGGAAGAGAGGCATTACCCCTGAGCTCAGTTGCCTGTTTTTCTCGTCTAACAGTCCTGTGTTATGTCTCGTGTATTTGTCTGTATGTCCATGTGTGTGAGATGTGTATGTGGCAGCTCCACTACGAGCCTTAGATCCTGAAAAAAAATGCAGGTGAAACAGTCGGCGCACATCGAAGGACCACCTGCTCGGGCATCTGCTGTTGGTACTGCACCACGACGGTATTATATAGTTCAGACAAACATAATAGAAGGTCGAAGGCAAAGAAACACCATCCAACCAAACCGTGCACAATGACATAGTCAGAAGGGGAAACAACAGTTTATAAAGGTGGCATAACATGAGCTTTAAATGTGATGAGATTAGTACTTTTATTTTAGATATGTACACACACACACACACACACACACACACACACACACACACACACACACACACACACACACACATCCACACACACACACACACACACACACACACACACACATCCACACACACACACACACACACAAACACACACACACACACACACACACATCCACACACACACACACACACACACACACACACACACACACACACACACACACACACACACACATCTGTTTTTTTATATTTCTGTTCCTTACAATTCTGTCTCTCTCTTATTCACACACACACACACACACACACATCCACACACACAAACACACACACACACACACACATCCACACACACACACACACATCCACACACACACACACACACACACACACACACACACACACACACACACACATCCACACACACAAACACACACACACACACACACATCCACACACACACACACACATCCACACACACACACACACACACACACACACACACACACACACACACACACACACACACACACACACACACATCCACACACATCTGTTTTTTTATATTTCTGTTCCTTACAATTCTGTCTCTCTCTTATTCACACACACACACACACACACACAAACACACACATCCACACACACAAACACACACACACACATCCACACACACACACACACACACACACACACACACATCCACACACATCTGTTTTTTTTAATTTCTGTTCCTTACAATTCTGTCTCTCTCTTATTCACACACACACACACACACACACACACACACACACACACACACACACACACACACACACACACACACACACACACAGTGTTTTATATATATATCGATATATATATTGTTGCGAATATGGAATTTGGCCTCCATATCCGCTTGTAAATATTCCCCTATTTCTCCAATACTCCCCAACTTTCCCCAATCCCCCATTCCCTAGTCCCATTGCATGTAAATAACACTCAGTAGAGCCGACCTCCCCTTATTCCCCCATTAAATGTCGTGCCCAGGTCCACCGCACCACACGTAGACCACTTTCGGACATCTTCCTAGTTATTCTTAATCTATGTCAGTTAAGGACTCGTTTCCATTAATTCTGACTCTTCGTTGCACCAGAATGTGATTATATGGCATCAGTAGTGAGTTTAGGACCTTTCCCATACCTCCTTCCATCTTCTTCCCCAACAATTACAACAACAACAGAGGAGATGGCGGCGGCGCGGGGGAGGATGCGTCCTCACACCGGCTCGATTAGCGCCATTGACCACGCGCTCCACGGGGTTACCACGGAGGGGCTGGCTGTCAGCTCCTCCTCAAGGGCGGAGCCTGGTAACCCCCCGCACCCAATCAGAAGGGCAGACCGATTCCATCTGGGGCGGCGCTAACGAGCCGAGGGCGTGTTACTCCCCGCCGGATATACGCGGCCCCGCGCCGGATGTGACGTGAGATGCGCCCCCAGCTGGAGAAAGAACGTTGCCTGCGATCGCTGAAAGGAAGAGAACCCGCCTGTGAAAGAACGTTACCTCCGAGCGCTGTGACCTCCCCGTATCTTTGGACCGGACTGTACCCTGCTTTGAGCCAAGAGTGCACCTTGAGCCATCGCTATCTGCCTTTCCTAGCCATCAAACCCCGTGTGAGTCAGCCGTTGTCCCGTTTACCTGTCGTCTGTCCGGGGTTAATATAAGATTGTGTCTAAGTGCTTGTCTTTCTATGTTGTACCTCTCGTCCCTGTAATCTGACCTTCCGCACGAATATAATCTCCTCCGGAGGTCTTGAGAACCGTATCCCTGGTGTCTGTCATTATAATTCAGCCGTGTGTCTTCTTTTTCCTTATTGAGCCAGCGTGGCGCGGCTTCGTCAACGTTCGAGTACAATCGGGTAATTTGTGCGGACACGACGGCCATTCCGCCCGGCCCACCTTAACATCAAAGTCGTGTCTGTAACAATTGGTGTCGAGGAGTGAGATTCGGACCCGGGACTAAATTAGTTAGGCCCAAATTTTGGGAGGGAAAATCGAGCCGGAGCGCGTACGGCGCTCGACCAAATCGATCCGGAGCGCGGTCCCGCGGTTACTGCGCTCGACGAAATTATAACAGCAAAATTTGGATTGGTGTTACGAAACTCGAATTTTGAAAGTCGCGCTATGGCGGATCAAGACGGCTGGGGTCCGGTAGGGGAGAGTGAAGCAGGGTCGGTCCAGGACCAAATTGAGGGACGCGAGGAGAGCGAAGCAGTGAGGGCGGCAGGGTCGCAAAATAGCGTTGTCACGCACGAGGTGGCCACGGCGTCCACGCCCGCGGCAGCGCCCCTGGTGGATTCGAACCTTTTCCTCCTGCAAATGAGGGCCCTTATGGAACAAATGGTGGGAATGAGGGCTGATAGTGAGCGGTTGGGAAACCAACTGGGGGTAATGAGGGACGAAGCGAGGGCTCGGAGTGAGCAATTGGGGGTAATGAGGGACGAAGCGAGGGGTACTGGTGAGAAGGTAGACAAAAATTTTGAGGGGTTAGACAACGGGATAAAAGAGGTGAGAAATGGGTTAATGGGGGTAGAAAATAGAATGGCTGCCCAGGAGAATCAAATAGAGGGAGTGAAAAATGGGTTAGAGGGGTTAGAAAACAGGATGGAAGGCAAATTGAGGGACATGAGGGACCAAGCGGAAAGGGAAGTTAAACAAATGGAGCAGCAGATAGAGGGGGTCAGAATGGGGGTAGAAACCAAACTGGATGCTCACAGGGAGGAAATGGAGCAGATGAGGGTGGCATCTGGGCAGGAGATGCAAGTGATGGGAGAGGAGATCAGAAGAGGAGTGAGTGAGGAGGTCGGAGGAGTGCGCGAGGAGGTGAGGCACTGTGAGGAGCACATGGAAAAGGAGGTGAGAAAGGGGACTGTAAAGTTACAAGGGGGCATAGAGGACCTGACGCAGGAGGTGGAGCAGCTGACGGTGGGACAGACGGAGTTAGTGGAGCAGGTTCAAAGGAACACTGCGGTATTAGGAGGTTTAAAGGCGACACAAAAAGAAATTAAAAACGACTTGATAGCGACACAGAGGCAATGTCAGATGGTACGTGAGGGACTGACAACGAGGTTGGACGAGGTGGTAGAGGTAATGGAGACGAAGGACCGGCAGGTGAGGACGCACATGGAAACGGTCAAGGTAGCCTTGGAGGACGAGCTTGAGGAGACGTACCGGGGAATAAAAGAGGTGAGGCACAAATTAGAAGAAGTGGAAGAAGGGGTGAGCGAAATTAAGAAGCGACGGAGAGGGGATAACAAGGAGATAAAAGAGGAGATAAAAGAATTGGTCCAAAGTCTGTGTTTGGATCGTGATGTGCTCATTAACCGGATGAGGGATTCGCAGGTGATGGAGGAGAAGCGAAGAGGAAGAGGACCCGGTGTAAGTGGTGACCAATATGGTCGTGCGTATGAAGCGCCAGGGGATTTAATAAGCTTGGGGGTCGAGATAGACCCGGGTGTTCGTGAGAGGCCGTTGGTGAAGTGTGCGACAGGTCTGGTGTGCGAAAGAGGAGGTGTGCAAGAAAGTCCGACTCTGGGGTGTGTGAGGAAAAAGTGCGTGCCAAGGAGTGAGTGTGCTGGCGAGAGTGAGTCGGTCGTAGCGCGTGTGCGAGGGAGCACGTGGAAGCGCGGGGTGGTGAGTGTTACAGAGGGTGTGACGGGAGAGTGTGCGCGAGAAAGGTGTGCGCGAGAAAGGTGTGTGACGGACAGGTGCATGAGGAAAGAGTGCGCTGTCAGAAGTAAGGAAGAGTGTCCACCTGTGGTGAGTGTTACAGAGGGTGTAACGGGAGAGTGTGCGCGAGAAAGGTGTGTGACGGACAGGTGCATGAGGAAAGAGTGCGCTGTCAGAAGTAAGGAAGAGTGTCCACCTGTGGTGAGTGTTACAGAGGGTGTAACGGGAGAGTGTGCGCGAGAAAGGTGTGTGACGGACAGGTGCATGGGGAAAGAGTGTGCTGTCAAGAGTAAGGGTGAGTGCGTTGTCACGAGTGGAGGTGAAAGTAGTGAGAGTGACATGGAGCGTGAGTTAGTTGTGACAGGTGAGCGAGGATGTACACCTGGGATGGAAGGATGCACACCTGGAATGGTAGAGCGTGAGTGGGAATGCACGCTGGAGTTGGTGGTGAGGCACGTGGTTGGGTGTGCGAATGAGAGCACACCTGTGATTGTCACAGAGGAGGTGACCGAGGAGGGGGCGCGAAGAGGTGTATTGGTGAGGTGTGCGAGCGACGAATGTGTGCCAAAGTGTTCGGTGGTCAGGTGTGTGACCAAGGCTGTGAGTGGAATGAGTGTACCTGGGTGTGTAAGGAAAGGTACGAGGAGCATGGGCACGGCTGGATGTGTGAGCAAGGAACGGGCTGCGGGGTGTAAGCGTCCAGGTGAAGCATCGACGTTACACAGGTTAGAGGTTAGGTCGACTTTTAGCCGAAGCGGGCCCTCGGTGCGTGCCGGGCTTCGCGTGCCGGGCTTCGCGTGCCGCGAGAACCAGCGGGGATCCGAGCCACGGCGGGTTCAAAAGGACCGCCGTGCGCGATCCGTGCTGGGCCTCGCTTTGAACGTCCGTGCTCCACTAGGCGGAGCGGGCGGCCCGATAGAAAGAGTCGTCATGGCGACCACTTTTTGTTGAGGAATTCCGGCAGGTCGAGATCGGGACATTGGATGGCTCCGTGCCGAGAAGGTGCGTGGGATCTCGGGCCGGGTAAACCTCCTTCCCTGCACCGAAGGCAGGATGCAGCCAGCCACTGGCACAGAACAACCAGCATCCATTGCTTGGCTTTACGAAGCCGGGCTTTGGACAGGGATTGGCGCACCGAGAGGTATTAGTGAGTCGACTGGGTGATGAGGTTAGTGTTTTGGACCCAAAATTAGAGAAAAACAAAATTTGATGATTGGCAAAGGATTGGCAGTAGTGATTGGCAGATGATGGGTAGCGATTGGCAAATTTTTAATTTGTTGAAATTTGATGTGCAAAATTGGTAGTGAGAGACCCCCGATGTGGTGGGATGGCAAATCCACCATCCTTCCCATGGGGGGGCAAAGGAGCAATAGCTTATGGGGTGTATGGCAGTGAAAACTAGCCCGGGTGGGTTAGGATATTGTGTGTAGGGATCTAGAGAAGATGACCTTAGGTAACGTTAAGGTTAGTTAGTGACTGATACCTGTAGTGGGGACGCAGGTAGATTAGTGTGGATGATAATGACGTGGGAGCGCAATAGTTTAAAGGGACGACTGGGAAGCGCAAGTTTCAGAAGGGAGTAGTTAGCTGAGATGATGCCGTGTGTGTGAGGATGGAACAGGTGTGATTGCACAGGTGTGCAACTGGACAGGTGTGTGGAGCAGTGTGTGAGTAATGAGTGTTGTGGATCAGCGCGAATGCGCTTGGGGAGAGAAGGGTGCAGGTGGCACCAGGTGTGAGAGCACAGGTGTGCAGGTACAGGTGTGTGGAGAGAGTTGGAGTAAGTGGTACGGAGTGGTGTGCATGGTGCGAAGGTGTGAATGGGGGAAGAGTGGACCCCCATCACGAGTACCCGGGGCGGGTAGTGTAAGTGTTAGGTAGAGGCTACAGGTAAATTGTGGTTGGATATTGGCATCTGTGGTGCGGTTGCAGAATGGTGTTGTGAATGGGTGCATTAGTGTTGTGGAAATGGCTGGGCGTGTAGCCTGTTAGTGTGTGTAGTTGGTTGGGCACTCCACCACTGTGAGGATGTCGGCCAGGTGAGGCCGCAGGTGGGCTCTGGGAGCCGGTAGAGTTGTGGATGGGGCCCGAGGATCCGGAGGACGGACCCGGGTAGCCCAGTGCCAGAGAGGGCACCGAGTGGGGAGAGTGCCAGAGGGCCTTCCCCAGGTAGTTAGGTTAGGGCAAGGAGCAGGTAAGCTCGGAGGCAACTGCAGTGGTGGAGGTGTGCAGGTGGGTAGACCCACTGGGAGAGGTACACGTCGCAGCCCAGAAATTGTACGAGGGCACCGGGAGATGAATCGGGGGAGTGAGACCCCAAATTGAAGAGCACCACAGTTTGGCCAATGGGAATTGGTTTTTAGAACCCATAGTGTAAGAGGGCCAATGGTTTGGCCGGAGAAAGACCCCGGGTTAGTGTAAAGTTGTTAAAGTCATTTAGGAAATAGTTAGGATTGATGAACCTGTCGCACCATACGCAGCCACTTACCTGTGGTGATGATGATGACTCCACACCTGTGTTTTCTTTGTTTTGTTGCAGGAAATGAAATTGCTGTGGATTTGTGAGACGCATCACGACGTGGATGAGACATTGGGGTGATTCCATCTCTCCCTCCCTAGGAGGGACTGATGATGAATTGGTAATGGCAAATTTTGATGTTGAGTTGAAAATGGCAAATTTTGATGAGAGTTGAAAATGGCAAATTTGATTGGTTAGGAGGGAGAGAAGACGAATTTGGTTTATGGGAGGAACGGGGAAGACAGTAGGGATGTTTGTTGATTTGTAAAGTAGATGTTTATGGGTAGTGTTGTGTTTTGTGGATACAGTAAGGGGTAAGGGAGGGGCCATGTAGGTTACCTGGTGGGGGGGGGGGGGGGGGCGTACGATAGGAACGTACCTGTCTCACCTGGTTCCCATGTGCCCCCAGTGTGCATCACCTTACATTGCGTGCACTTTTGCGCCCTTACCACCTTACTCACTTGTCTGCTTCTTTTGTCTCCCACCTCCGAGGATCTGGCTTTGGGGTAGAGAGAGAGGAGAGAGAGGTGCTGGCTGCGCAGTTGTGGGCCTGCACTTTCGCTGTTTGCTGCCGGGATCGATACACCATATGGACCGCAATGTTTGTGGCCACCCACAATGGACCGCAGTTCGTTTGCGGCCAAGCACCACCCGGGGATGGACCGGACCTATGGGTCAACGTGGCACCTATGCCATACAGGTGAACCACTTTTAGTTAACACCAAGTGCACCACAAGAAGAGCAAGAGACACCTGCAGGGTTAGGGGTTGTCGAATTTATTTTTATTCCAATGAACAATGGTGACTGCACCGATTGGTGGTGGGGTGGTGCTTTTGATGCTGGGAAAGGGTGCTCTGCACGTTATTAAAGGCCGTCGGCCACAGAGCACTCGTGGGTTGGTGTATCGATGCTGGCAAGCGCGCTCTCTCTATGCATAACATCTGCATGTGTCCCTCCAAAAACAGGTCCTGGATCGTAGTGTAAATAGCAGCGTAGTCGTGTAAATAATGCTCCCTACCGGCTGTATGTGTAGTTTGAGAATTCTTTCCGGATTCGGTTATCCTGTGGGTGTGTTTCTGTGAGGAGAAGGGTGCAACGTCGCAGGGGGACATATTTACTCATTTGTGAATATCTGTAAAACTGTCGCACTCAGGGTAGAGTTAATAGTAGAGGGAACTACATTGCGTGCCACACTAAAGTAGGTAAAAATTTATCGGGTCGGTACGCCCCGAGGGTAGAGAAGGGTGCAATGTTGCGAATATGGAATTTGGCCTCCATATCCGCTTGTAAATATTCCCCTATTTCTCCAATACTCCCCAACTTTCCCCAATCCCCCATTCCCTAGTCCCATTGCATGTAAATAACACTCAGTAGAGCCGACCTTCCCCTTATTCCCCCATTAAATGTCGTGCCCAGGTCCACCGCACCACACGTAGACCACTTTCGGACATCTTCCTAGTTATTCTTAATCTATGTCAGTTAAGGACTCGTTTCCATTAATTCTGACTCTTCGTTGCACCAGAATGTGATTATATGGCATCAGTAGTGAGTTTAGGACCTTTCCCATACCTCCTTCCATCTTCTTCCCCAACAATTACAACAACAACAGAGGAGATGGCGGCGGCGCGGGGGAGGATGCGTCCTCACACCGGCTCGATTAGCGCCATTGACCACGCGCTCCACGGGGTTACCACGGAGGGGCTGGCTGTCAGCTCCTCCTCAAGGGCGGAGCCTGGTAACCCCCCGCACCCAATCAGAAGGGCGGACCGATTCCATCTGGGGCGGCGCTAACGAGCCGAGGGCGTGTCACTCCCCGCCGGATATACGCGGCCCCGCGCCGGATGTGACGTGAGATGCGCCCCCAGCTGGAGAAAGAACGTTGCCTGCGATCGCTGAAAGGAAGAGAACCCGCCTGTGAAAGAACGTTACCTCCGAGCGCTGTGACCTCCCCGTATCTTTGGACCGGACTGTACCCTGCTTTGAGCCAAGAGTGCACCTTGAGCCATCGCTATCTGCCTTTCCTAGCCATCAAACCCCGTGTGAGTCAGCCGTTGTCCCGTTTACCTGTCGTCTGTCCGGGGTTAATATAAGATTGTGTCTAAGTGCTTGTCTTTCTATGTTGTACCTCTCGTCCCTGTAATCTGACCTTCCGCACGAATATAATCTCCGCCGGAGGTCTTGAGAACCGTATCCCTGGTGTCTGTCATTATAATTCAGCCGTGTGTCTTCTTTTTCCTTATTGAGCCAGCGTGGCGCGGCTTCGTCAACGTTCGAGTACAATCGGGTAATTTGTGCGGACACGACGGCCATTCCGCTCGGCCCACCTTAACATCAAAGTCGTGTCTGTAACAATATACACACAAAAGTGGAGATTGTAAGACCTGGGAGGGCTCCGTTACACCTTCTGAAACCTATAAATAGAGATAACAACCAAGAAAACAACGTTATCATGCATGGCAAGGTCATTGTATCACATCACAACTGTCTTACTACTTTAGGAGTCAATCCTTTCTTTATTCCAACCACGACCAAACCAACCCGCTCGTCACTTCCGGATACACCTGGTACCAGAAAACCCTGGATCAACCAGAGTTCAAGCCTATTTACCGGTATATGTTTGTTCCTTTCTTCCGTGTAACTTCTGCTTTATCAGGGTGAAGATTACCACACTGCGGTTGCGCGCAGGTGTGGAACAGTGTCGATGCAGACAAACTGTGCAAAAAATATACATGTGTGAGTAAAAATAAAGGACAGGTGTGATCTTACCTGGCGAGGCCCTGCAACGTGATTTTGATGGTGTGGATGGAGGATGAAGTGGCAGGGTCCTTTCCCAGGTGGTTCCATTTGGTATGAGGCATATACCTGAGTACTTCAACTAGGTATCATGAAGTGGGATCCATGTCCTCTGGTGCGTGCGTATGCATCAGTGAGGTATGCACTCCACCTGATGTCCATAAAGGCGTAGCGAATGTGGTACTTTTAGGCAAAACAACTTTGCGGAATAAATTAGTGGAGAAAAAAATTTAATGAAGACGTCATAGGTCACGTGGATGGGCTTGAGCTTGTTGGTCATGTGGATCACCTGTTGCTCATGTAGATGGGTGAAACTCCTTCAAACACTTCCTCTCCCACTCCTGTAACATGTCAACATCCATCAAGAGACTAGTTCAGTCCTGGGCAGGTGTAATACGCCAGTCGAGGACAAAGTCGACTGCAAAGAGACATAGGCTGGAGCTTGAGATGCTACCTGGTAGATCATGAGGTAAACGAATACAGACTTCATTTTCACTTGATAACCAATACAGACAAATCTGTCAGCGAGAAAAGGCAGACACGAAATACTTCATACGGATCCAACATAAGGAGACAAAGCATGAAGAGGGCGAAGGGTGCAAGACCAGAATGTAGGCAGAAGAATGAGAGACCACCCACCTGTTGGCAATGGCAAAGTGATAGGCCCATAGACTCAGCAACATCGCGAGAGATTCCAATGATCTTGAAGACCTTGGATTCCACAGCGTCAAGCTGGGCAAGGAGTAATGCAGGGGATCCATCCCAGAGGGGAGAGCAGTACTCCATCAATATGCGGATTAAAGCCTTGAAGGTGGATCGGAGCTCAGGTGTGCCAAGGAAGCACTTTGCACGATGGAGGATGCCCAGTCTGGCTTTGGAGGCCAACTTTGAATGTGCGTATTTCATTTATCATTTATTTGGGGAACCCAATGGTTAGTGTTTCTTAATCCCTCTTCAGAACAAAATATTATCCAGTACTGTACAATGTTACTGAGAGGTAGCTTAGGGATGTGGATGGGAGAATTGCATTACCTGTGTAGTGATCCTGGTCTTAGTGATAAACTCTCATCAAAAGAAGAATGTGCTGTTTGTGTTTGTTCATTCCTCACCCGATAACCCTCTTCACCCCTAAAAAATAATAAATAAATAAAACAAGAAATATGTTGTGCGTCGCACGATACTTGCGAAATCCCTAAAATAAGTCGTTGACCTTTGGCTTATGTTGACCTTTTGGCCTATGTTGACCTCAAAAACTAATTGGTGGTTAGTTTTTCTTTCCTCTTTTTCTTTTCTTTCCTCTTTTCTCTTTCCTTTCTCTTTCCTTTCTTTCCTTTTCTCTTTCTCTTTTCTCTTTCCTCTTTCCTCTTTTCTTTCCTTTTTTTTCTTTAGTATTCCTCTTTTGTCCCGCCTCTGGAACAAACTCCCTCACTCTCTTCAATCCCACTCCTCCCTCCAGGTCTTTAAAACAGATGTTCACCACCATCTCTTATCTTCCCCCATCCAAAACCTTGATCTTTTCTACCCCTGGTAATTCACCCCAGATCCACCTTGTTTGAAATTCCAACTTCTTTCCTGGAAGTCCCGGCAGTGTCCATATGTTTTATACCTCTCCCACCCCCCCCTTCCCATGCCTCCGCCCCCCCTTCCCATGCCTCCCCCCCCCCCAAAGCCCTCTCCCTCCCACAGATCTCTCGATGTCCCTGCTCTCAGATGTTGTGTTTGTGTTCCTCCCCCTCTCTCCCCATCTTGTCTACCGCTCCCCATGTTATATGTTTTATGTGTCGGTTTGTCTTTCTGTGTGATTAATGTTCGCTCTTTCACGAGCCTCGATCTTGTATACAAAAAAAAATAAAAAATAAAATTAAGTGGCCAGATATGCAAATTCTCTTCAAATTTCAAGTGTTGTTTGAAAATTGAGGATTTTAGAAATTTGACAAAGTTGTTGACCTTTGGCCTATGTTGACCTCAAAAACTAGTTGGTTGTTAAATTAAGCGGCCGGATATGCAAATTATCTTCAAATTTCAAGTAAATCGCTTGAAAATTGAGAATTTTAGAAATTTTACAAAGTTGTTGACCTTTGGCCTATGTTGACCTTTTGGCCTATTTTGACCTCAAAAACTACTTGGTGGTTGAATTAAGTGGCCAGATATGCAAAATCTCTTCAAATTTCAAGTCTTGTTTGAAAATTGAGGATTTTAGAAATTTGACAAAGTTGTTGACCTTTGGCCTATGTTGACCTTTTGGCCCATGTTGACCTCAAAAACTAATTGGTGGTTGAATTAATTGGCTGGATATGCAAATTCTCTTCAAATTTCAAGTCTTGTTTGAAAATTAAGGATTTTAGAAATTTGACAAAGTTGTTGACCTTTGGACTATGTTGACCTCAAAAACTAATTGCTGGTTGAATTAAGTGGTCGGATATGCAAATTCTCTTCAAATTTCAGGTCAATCACTTGAAAATTAAGGATTTTAGAAATTCGACAAAGTTGTTGACCTTTGGCCTATGTTGACCTTTTGGCCTATGTTGACCTCAAAAACTAATTTGTGGTTGAATTAAGTGGTTGGATATGCAAATTCTCTTAACATTTCAAGTTAATCACTTCAAAATTGAGGATTTTAGAAATTTGACAATTTTGTTGACCTTTGGCCTATGTTGACCTTTTGGCCTATGTTGACCTCAAAAACTAATTGGTGGTTGAATTAAGTGGTCGGATATTCAAATTCTCTTCAAATTTCAAGTCTTGTTTGAAAAGTGAGGATTTTAGAAATTTGACAAAGTTGTTGACCTTTGGCCTATGTTGACCTTTTGACCTCAAATTCAAGAGACTAGGCCTTTACCTTATGACCAACTCTATCATTTGGTGAGGTTTCGTAAAGATCGGTTTAAAATTGTGAGCAGCAGGCGATTGACACACACACACACACACACACACACACACACACACACACACACACACACACACACACACACACACACACACACACACACACACACACACACACACACACACACACACACACACACACACACACACACACACACACACACACACACACACACACAGAATGGAATTGAGGATTTGGAATTGTACAAGACCAACCAATATACAGTGATGCTCGGGTGATTCGTCCATTGTTTTCCTCCCTCCTCATATTCCCCCATCCCAGTGAAATTAAGCAAGAAAAAGAGGTTTAATTGAACTTATGAAGTAGATAAAGCAAAGGCGTGGTGGGCCAAGTACCCTCGTCCTGTGTCCAAGTTCCTCATATTTCATTGGAATGTTCCTTCAATGGAATATCATCTCTCATATCCACACCACCATATTTTATATTATTGATCTAAATCTAAAGCTTTGGACCATAAACCACGTGACTTCAAGACAGTCGGTGAACATCAGTGTGATTGATCATACCTTACAAGGAGATTGTTAGACAGTGGACAAATCAACAGTCTATGGACATGAAGCCCCCATCATGAACCCGAGTTCAGAGAGGGAATGCCAATCAGGTAAACTGGAAAAACAGGAAGAACCTTTGAAGATAATTAACAACAGCATTGTTCTTACATCTCAATCTGGATTATTTTACCATAAACTTGCAGCCAAAATATTTAAAATATCAATTCCCACAAGCGATTCAACACGAGGAGAGTTTGTATAATTATATAATTGCTTTGTTGGGCTGGCAGGATAACCCGAGGGGTATGCACACTCGCCTTGTCTAGCCTGGGGTTGAATCCAGGCCCAGCTCTAAACTGCCATCCACCGGGACGACCTTAAGCCCGGTGTCCCATCTTCTAGCATTAGTTGGTCGGCGCTGAAGATCCCACGGGGGTCTTAGCGGAGGGAAAGCGAGTTATCGCCCGCACCCTGAACAAAGTCCCAATGGCAGCTCTCGCATACACGAGGGGGGCACTGCATCAGTGGCACTGCGGCGCTCGCAGCGATGATGCGAAGCTTTCAGTTCAATTTATCCGGGATTCAAACCCATAGTTACCTCCACCATCAAAGGTGGCTGGAGCTAATGTTTTCATCCCTGTCTGTTTGTCTGTCCGTTTGTCTGTGAACAAAATATCTTAAAACGTTGTGGACGGATTCGGACGAAATTTGTCAGAGATGTAGCGTATGTGACAAGGACGAAATAATTAGATTTTGTTGAAAATCCGGATTCGGATCCGGCTAGTAGAATTTTCAAAGTAATTCTTCACCATTGGAAGAAAGGGCCAAAAACGATACATAGCGGGATATCTCAAATGTTGTGGACGGATTTGGACGAAACTTGGTGGACAGGTTGGGTGTCGGACAAGGAAGAATCGATTCGATTTTGGTGATCTGAATATGGATTCCGATATGAGAATTATTTAATTTTCTAAGTGAATCTTCACCATTGGTAGATAGGGCCAAAAACGATACATAGCAGGATATTCCAAAAAGTTATGGACGGATTTCGACGAAATTTGGCAGAGATGTAGCGTATTTGACAAGGACGAAATGATTAGGTTTTGGTGAAGATCCGGATTCGGCTACTAGAAATTTTCAAGTGATTTTTCACCATTGGGAGATAGGGCCAAAAACGATACATAGCAGGATATTTCAAAAAGTTGTGGACGGATTTGGACGAAACTTGATGGACAGGTTGGGTGTCTGACAAGGACGATTCGATTCGATTTTGGTGAAGATCTGAATATGGATTCGGATGAGAATTATTTAATTGTTTTTACAGATTCTTCACCATTGGGAGATAGGGCCAAAATGATACATAGCAGGATATTTCAAAAAGTTGTGGGCGGATGTGGACGAAACTTGTTGGACAGGTTGTGTGTGTGACAAGGACGATTCGATTCGATTTTGGTGAAGATCTGAATATGGATTCGGATGAGAATTATTTAAATGTTTTTAGAGATTCTTCACCATTCGGAGATAGGGCCAAAATGATACATAGCAGGATATTTCAAAAAGTTGTGGACGGATTTGGACGAAACTTGTTGGACAGGTTGTGTGTGTGACAAGGACGATTCAATTCAATTTTGGTGAAGATCCGGACCCGGATCCAGCTAGTACAATTTTTAAAAGTGATTTTTCACCATTGGGAGATAGGACCAAATACGATACATAGCGGGATATCTCAAAAGTTATGGATGGATTTGGACGAAACTTGTTGGACCGGTTGTGTGTGTGACAAGAAATAACCAATTCCATTTTGGTCAAGATCTGAATATGGATTCCGATATGAGAATTATATAATTTTTTAAAGTGATTCTTCACCATTGGGAGAGAGGGCCAAAATGATACATAGCAGGATATTTCAAAAAGTTATGGATGGATTTGGACGAAACTTGTTGGACTGGTTGTGTGTGTGACAAGGAACAATCGATGCAATTTTGGTGAAGATCCGGATCCCGATCCAGCTAGTATAGTTTTTAAAGTGATTCTTCACCATTGGGAGATAGGGCCAAAAACGATACATGCAGGATATTTCAAAACATTGTCGACGGATTTGGACGAAACTTGGTGGACCGGTTGGGTGTGTGAAAAGGAAGAATCGATTCAATTTTGGTGAAGATTCAGCAAGTATAATTTTTTAAAATTGATTCTTCACCATTGAGTGATATGGCCAACCAGGCTTAGGGAGTATGCTCTCTACTGAGTGCCGTTATAGTTTTTTCCTGTATTTTCTTGATTCTTTTAATTGCAAGTTACGGTGGAAAAGATAAGTTGTGAGCACATTCAATGAGAGCGGTGTGCCAGAAGCAACTGTGAAAACAGTTGTTAATGTCGTGGGGTTTTTCTAAGGGGAAATGGGTTCCATATCGTTAGAAAAACAACTTAAGGCGAGTTACAATCTTGAGTAAAAAGTCAACGTGGTTATCTTTACATAATAGTTGCCTGTTCGTGAAATGCAAGCAGCAAACGCAATTAAAGCTTGTGGCTCGGGAGGCAGCTCGGGGCATGAAAGAAAGCCGGGGCAAGGCGAGCCCTGGGAACCCAAATATGGGAAAAATAACAGGAAACTCGACGCTCCGGAGGGGGAACTCGGACAACAAAACCGGTGCCTTTCAGCGCATGCCGGGCCGAGGCGAGGACAGTCGGACAATGGCTCTGATCGTGTTTGTTCCAATTTGAAAAGAACCCTGAAGCACAGCAATGGCGAGAGGTAAGCATCGTTGGGCTCGAACCGCACAGGTGACGGATCGTGTTGGGGAAGGTGTGTTGTGTCCCAGACCTGGTAATGTTTGGTGCACAACGCGGGTCCATGGATCCGACTCTACCCAGACATTTGGACTGCATGTAATATTGTCATACTCAAAGAAAATACCAACATCTTCGCACATTTGTATTCACTTTTTCGCTTAAATATTTATATTTACATTTTGCAATGTTTCTGAATTTAAGCCGGCTGTCCTTTGAGATACTTGACCATGTATGGAATCCAAAGGTGAAGCTGCTAGTTATACTTTGGCTAACAACGAATGTAACGAGAGCAGCACTCGGTAGAGCACATACCTCCACCACGATCAACAGTTCACTTTTCGTGTCCCACTGATAGGTCGGATCTGGATTCGGACCTGAACCAAAATCGAATCCGCTTGTTCTTTTCATCAACCTAACTCATCCACCAAATTTTATCCGAATCTGTCCAACATTTTAAAATTTCGTGTAATATGGCGTTTTTGCCACTATCACTCAATGGTGAAGAATCACTTTAAAAAAAAAAAATTAAAATTCTCGTATCTGAATCAACATTCCGATATTCACCAAAATGTCATTGATTCGTCCTCATCACACACCCAACCTGTCGGCGAGGTTTCGACCGAATCCGTCCATAACTTTTTGAGATATCCTGTTATATATTTATTTTCGCCCGATCTCTCAATGGTGAAGAATCACTTAAAAATTAAATAATTATCCTATCCCAATCCATATTCAGATCTTCACCAAAATCGAATCGAAGCGTCCTTGTCAGACACCCAACCTATCCACCAAGTTTCGTCCGAATCCGTCCACAACTTGTTGAGATATCCTGTTATATATTTATTTTCGCCCAATCTCTCAATGGTGAAGAATCACTTAAAAATTAAATAATTATCCTATCCCAATCCATATTCAGATCTTCACCAAAATCGAATCGAAGCGTCCTTGTCAGACACCCAACCTGTCCACCAAGGTTTGTCCGAATCCGTCCACAACTTGTTGAGATATCCCGTTATATATTTATTTTCGCCCGATCTCTCAATGGTGAAGAATCACTTAAAAATTAAATAATTCTCGTATCCAAATCCATATTTTCACCAAAATCTAATCGAATCGTCCTTGTCAGACACACAACCGGTCTACCAAGTTTCGTCCGAATCCATCTATAACCTTTTGAGATATCCCGCTATGTATCGTTTTTGGCCCCATCTCCCAATGGTGACGAATCACTTCGTCCCTCGAATGGACGTTAAGCCTGGTGTCCCATGTGTTGATTTCTTGTGAGTGTTAACAGTGTCTTTTTCAAAAAGTAGCAGGTAGCTAAAATGTCATCATTTCATTTCATAATCGCCAGCACCCTGGCTAAAATTTCAAATTGCACACCACTCCCAGCTTATATAGTGATGATGCAACCAGCAGGCAGAATTCGCAATTGAATCCTGATCCAATAAACTTTTGAAAGAAGAAAAAAATATATAAAATTATACAATTATTATTTCACACAATTCTGTTTTTATCGACTACGTCGGGCGGAGGCATTATGTTTTCAGGTTGTCCGTCCGTCCGTCCGTCTGCACGGGCTAAACCTCGTTTTTCGCAGCAACCATATGTCTGATTGAGACGAATCTTTCAGAGTATGAGTGACACCCATGCAGAATGTTTTTATGATAATTGTGATGTCATAGGTCACGTGGTATGGCAGCCATCTTGGAATAAAAGCAAGTAATTAAAAAAATATTTCTCGGAAACTGCTGAATGGAAAAAAATGAAACTTGGCACATTGTCAAGTACTCCCAATGGGGAACAAAATCCTGATAATGATGACATCATAGGTGAAGTGGTATACCAGCCAAAATGTTTTAATCAATTTCCTTATCGTAAAAATCTGAAATTGCATGCACATGATGATCTATGACCCATTTGTATTGAAATATTAAATTTATGACATCATAGGTCACATGGTTTGGCAGCCATTTTGGATTGAAGGAAAATATTAAATAATTATATCTCTGAAACCGTTCACCCTATCGATGCGAAATTTTACTAATATCATCTAACAGCACTGTTGCATATAGTTTTAAAATGATGTCATAGGTCACGTGGTTTGGCAGCCATCTTGGATAGAAAAACGAACCTATCCGATCAACACGAAACTTCACAAACGTGATCCACTGCCCATACATATGCAGTGGCTCTGATCATGCCAAGCAATTTCTTGGCATGGGTTATCCTCGGTCAGATTGATTTCATCTTTGGGACTTTGTGGAGGCATATTGACGACACAGTCGCATTGTCCTAGTTTTTTTTTTTTACACAATCTTGCATATTCCATCAGGAAACAAGATGTCCTTTTTATTCATCAATTGCTTTGTTGTTATACCCACAGAGCGAGCATGATGTTCACCTTGAAGACGTATTGAGAGATCGAATGAAGGAAGATTCCATCTCTCCGGTGCTGTGTTATTCAAGGATGTGCCCCGTTTTTGTCTTCTGCTTATTTTGCCTGAAGCATGGGATTTGGGGTTTGGTAGAGAATGGAACAGGCAATGATGGTGGATTTTTGGAATCATGGACCGATTCTCCTCGAGAAGAGAGGTCAGCTGCGACTGTTATGGTGAGCACTTTGAAACACAGAGATCCACACAGAGAAGATGCCTCACACCAGACGGAAGTTATCAAAATAGCGGATTCAACGGGCAACGGATGGTTTACGGCAACACCGATGCCGAGCAAAATGAGTGCTGCGCAAGAACACGGTGTGGACAAGGTTCGGTCGTCTACAAAATCAGAACACTTAAAATCGCATCACTTGAACAAAGAACGTCAAAGTGAAAAATCCCAAACATTTCTTGTCACTAATGCAAATGGCGTCAAACTCCAAAGGTCACCTGTCCCAGAACATTTCCGAGAAGACTCGAAGCCAAAAGGGAGGACACCGATACATTCTAGTTCAAAAGACTTGAAAACCATGTCGAGTTTAACCAAAACCATATCCGGCACATCAACAGCACCAAAGACCACAAGGTTCTCAACAGCAAAAATAACCACTCCCGTGATAGGCCAGAGACTTGGGCTTGAAACGATGGCGCAGAACACGAGGCGCCCCACTAATGTCAAAATGGATTCCAATGGGAGAAAGCTTGGATCAAACCCTCCAAGACTCAGTGAGATGTCAAAGAAACAAGCTAGTGATCGAAAGGAATCATTGGAAACATTACGACGGAGGACATCTGCGACTCCGACACACCCTTTGCTAGAGCAGTTATTGCATTCAATTACGTCAAAATCTTCAGACAGGATGATCTCTCCACAAAGCAGCCGAGGGTTCCTAACCACAAAGATACTCCCAGCAATTCCTTACACATTAACAGTGTGGGAAATGCAAGGTGCCTCTGAGAAAACGACCAGGAAGATTCAGACTAAAGTGCTACAGAGGGCAGAGAAGCCCATGGCTGACACACCTTCAGCAATCACAGGTATGATGAGATGAGATGTACCATACTCTTTACAGTGAGCTGGTGCTGCGGAAGCAGTTTCTTGGCATGGGTTATCCTCGGTCATTTGCCATAGCATTCCCAACAATCTGTCAGGGCAGGAATTTGTTATTTTCTCAGGGTGTCGGTGCTAACTCTCCTACTCCTTGCTAAAGACACCGTGGGGCCTTTGACGTTCACCAAATAATGCGAGTAGATGATACGCCCAGTTTATCGTCCGTCCCTGGGACAGCATACACATTGATGTCTCATCCTGCATGGAGACACCAGGATGACAATTTATAGCTGGGTCGACATTCAACCCAGGCTAGAAAGTTCAGAGGTGAGTGTGTATACCTCTAGTCTAGAATATCATGTCAGCCATCATCACAGGTAAACTCATCTTACTATAATTCACCAAATGTCTGTCTCTCTGTCCGTTCCCAGGTACCGCAAAAACGGCTGAACCGATCGCAACGAAATTTTGGGTGGGTAATCCTGGGAACCCCTGGAGTAAAATAGGCTATATTGTTTTTCCAATTTTTTCCCAATTATTCCAATTTCCAATTTTCCCAAACACGATGGAATAATATTTACCGATATGAACAATGATTTGGCTTTTATTGAAATTCTACAAAAACTGTTTAGATTTTGATGATTTGCGTGTGATATGATTTAACGGATGTTTATATAAATCAATTAAAATTTAAAAAAAAAGCGTTCAATTTCTGAGATTTTGCCTTTTCATTTGAACCTCCCAATTGAAGCCCCCGCCCATCGGGTGGGTACCGTTGCTAGTTACAAAATACACTGTTCAAGAGAAAACTTTGATCACTTATCTACATCTTTAATATTGATTTCCTCAATATTAAAATCTACTTCTTTATTGCTTAAAGCAATTATTGGACATTGTCTACAATAAAATGCCATTTATATTCTTTTTTCTTTGTTTGTTTTTTTAAACAAATAAGTTTTTGAACACTTTCTTTTGTTTTCTTTCACCTAGTCCATGAAAAAGCTTTGTAATATAATTTCTCATTATTTATGATTGTAAGAAGTTTTAATGTGTCATGTACTGAGAGCAGGCCTTCGTATACTGGTAGCTCAGTGGTTGGCCTGTCTACGTTTAGCACATTGTTATTACCTAGATATAAATCTTCCTGGTTTTTGAAAACTGTCCCTTCTCAGTCCAGCTGAACATGGTTAGTTAAGCGTTCAGGTGAGGAATTCAGACAGTGTGTAACACAATCAACGCCATTTCTATTTTTCCACTGTGGCAATAATATCTGATGAATATGCGAGAAGCAGCAACAGACATTTTTTCAATCTCGAACAATACATACACTTGCACACACCATTGAGTCCTTATTAGATGTGCAGAGCATACAGGTAATGTCATACCGGAAACTGCTAAACAATGCTGTGCGGCGAATCTGTCTACAGAGGAAATGCGTATTTCCCAGGCGGATGGACACGTGTGGCCCCCATCCTGTTTGTGTCCCTTCACACGTCGTTGGACACCATTGGCACCATTTATTGTAGAATCAGAACCACCGAGTTCACTTGTGGGTGTGTGTACATATGTGTGTGTACATATATATATGATGTTGCACCACGTTTGGATATTATGGAAATCATAGAATGAAAAGTATTCAGCAATATGATTGGTATATACACAACAATTGAAATTGCAACTCGTAACTACTGAAAAGTTGATGTCAAATAAAATTTGATGTTTTCCATGAGCAAACCTCCATTGATGATTGCCCCGATAATAATAATTTGTTCCTTCTCTGCAGATGTACCACAAACGCTGCCAATTGAGCAAGCAGATTCAAAATGGAGGACAACTTCAGAAGTGGCTCAAGTCTTCACTGGCAACACGAAGTTCACAAATCTGCAACTACCATCAAAGGGTCATCCACATGGCGAAGAGAAGGATAGAGATTTGTTTGTAGGGAAAGATCTCCCACCGTTTCCTTCTTCCCCACATGAATCGTCTTTGCCGTTACCAAGTGGTGAGGGAAGCACAGCTAAAACAGAAAGGAACATGACAACTGTTTCCACGGGGAGCATTAATAGCCCTGTAGTTACGGTATCTGTGATTGAACAGGGGGATTTAGGGAAAACTTTGTCTCAGCCTTCATACTTCACATCAAGTAGGGTCAGTTTGTTGACCAATGAGTGGAGGTTTCAAACTCGGCCTACAACAGATTCTGAGATTTTTCGAACAAGAACAAGACCAACATTAACAAACAAACTTCGGGAAATAGGTACACTGTTGGGGAACAATGTGTCTACTGTTTCGTACCACAATTTAATGAGGAAAACAAAGACTTTACAGGTTGGTAGGCCCACAAAAGCAGGCCTAATATCTAACCGAAGAGCACCCACAACTTCTACAAAGTTTACAGCAAGTTCTATAAACTTTATGAAAATGGATAAAAGCAGTAAGGTAACAGTTCCGTCTCTTGCTATGAAGTCATTGGATAGTTTACATGTGGAAGGTGGCTTCCCACCACCGATGAAACCGAGTGAAGAGCCATCCACCTTAAAACCTTCAGCACCGTTGCCTGCCACCAAGGTGGATGTGACTTACAGGAGCACTGGATCATCAGCCGATGCTTCCAAATGGATGAAAAAAAAATCACACGATGGAATTTCTTCACCACACAAAAGTGCTTCTTCGGCCACCAACATTCCCTTGATATCTCCTTTATCTGTAGATTTGGTGGAATCTCAAAGCATGATTCCAACTCAATCATCAATTTCTCAAGAAACACGAAAGAAAGTTCCTTCAGAGAAGCCGTTGGAACATGACAAACCAGTAATAGAGATGGTATCAAGAACCAGCTCTACAGTAAGTCGGTCATACGCATATTCCCACTCAGACAGCTTTGTCTGGACCACTGATCCAGGCAGAGTAATGTCTGAGTTGACGACTTCTTTCCGGAATGTGACGCAGGCAATGTCCACTGCATACCCCGATCAGGACATCAGGACAGCAGTAAAACCTAATGATCTTCCACCCTCCATCACTTCTACAGCAACAGCCCTGAATGGTAAGATGAACATTTTCCGTTTTGTTTAGGAAAATATAATGTTCATTTGATTCGACCGTATCAATGAAAAGCTGAAATGTCAGAATTTTTAGCATTTATGTTGGGGATATATACAGTCATGTGAAAAAGTAAGTACACCCCATGTAAAGTTTTGACTTTTTCGAACATATTTCAACATACAGCTATTTGATCTTCATTTCAACAATATTGATAGATAAACGTGATATAATATAACAAATATCATGAAACATTTACATTTTGTAGTCCATTGTATAATTTAAATAAACATGAATGCAAATTTCGCATGTGGAGCATTAATGCTTTTTCATGGGATGTAAGTAATTCCCATGGAATGTTTTTTAAAATCTTTTTAACATATGTGGGCATATCAATATTTGATCTTCATTTAAACAGTATCTATGGATAAAGGTGATCTAATTGAACAAAAAACAATGAGTAGTTGACTTTGCAATAATTTATTCAACAAAAAATTAACAAAGATGCCATTTTCTTCTGTGGAAAAAGTAAGTACACCCTTGGCTCCAATAGGTGGTATTGCCCCCTTTGGCAGAAACAACCTCAAGTAGGCGTTTCTTATAACTGTCTACCAGTCTCTGACATCGACTGGGATAAATTTTTGCCCACTCCTCCATGCAGAATTCTTTCAGCTGTGCGATGTTTGAGGGGTTTCTTGCATGCACAGCTCGTTTCAAATCCCCCCACAACATCTCGTGGGATTTAGATCCGGGCTTTGACTTGGCCATTCCAGAACCCTCCATTTCTTTCTTTTCAGCCATTCCTTGGTGGATTTACTGGTATGTTTAGGGTCATTGTCATGTCGCAAGGTCCACCTTCGGTTGAGCTTAAACTTTCCGACTGATGACCTCACATTATCCTCAAGCACCCTCTGGTACAATGAAGAATTCATAGTGGATTCTATGATGGTGAGCTGCCCAGGCCCTGATGCAGCAAAGCTGCGCGAAACCATAATATTTCCACCACCATGCTTTACAGTTGGTATCAGGTTCTTGTGGTCAAATGCTATCTTTGGTTTTCGCTAAACATGTCTTCTGGTACTGTAGCCAACTAGCTCTACCTTTGACTCATCTGTCCAGAGCACATTGTTTCAGAAGTGCTGGTCTTTGCCTAGGTGTTCATTGGCAAACTTTAGTCTTGCCCTGATGTTCTTTCTGGACAGCAAAGGTTTCCTCCTGGCACACCTCCCATGTAGATCAAATTTGTTCAGCCTCTTTCTAATGGTAGACTCGTGCACTTTGACATCAACAGTGGCAAGAGCTACCTGTAGGTCCCGTGATGACATTCTGGGGGTTCTTAAAGACTTCTTTCAGCATCTTACGGTCTGCTCTCGGGCTGAACTTGCTGGGGCGGCCTGGCCTGAACAAGTTGGCAGTTGTTTGCAATCTTCTCCACTTGTGGATGATCTTCTGGTAAGTCGAATGATTCATTTGAAATTGTTTGGAGATCTTTTTAAATCCCTTCCCAGATTCGTAGGCATCTATAACCTTCTTTCTGAAGCCCTCAGAGAGCTCTTTTGATCTAGGCATGGTGATGCCACACACTTCAACAACAAAGAACAAACCAAACTAAATGTCTGAGGTTTAAATAAGACAGGTTCCTCCAAGATCCTCTCTAACGATGTTCTAATCATTTGCACCTGAGCCGGTGCACCTGATTCTAATTTTAGGTATTTGAAGTAGTGATAAATGTAGGGGTGTACTTACTTTTTCCACATACGAAATTTGCATTTATGTTTATTTAAATTGTACAATGGACTACAAAATGTAAATGTTTCATGATATTTGTTATATTATATCACGTTTATCTATCAATATTGTTGAAATGAAGATCAAATAGCTGTATGTTGAAATATGTTGAAAAAGTCAAAACTTTACATGGGGTGTACTTACTTTTTCACGTGACTGTGTATATATATATATATATATATATATATATATATATATATATATATATATATATATATATATATATATACAGTATACATACATACATTGCCTTCAGAAAGTATTCACACCCCTTGACTTTTTTTCACATTTTGTTGTGTCCAAGCCTGAATTTAAATTGGGTTGAATTGAGATTTTTTGTCACTGATCTACAGTATATATAATACCCCATAATATCAAAGTGGATTTGTTTTTTTTCTAGAAATTTTCACAAAATAACTAAAAATGAAATACAGAAATATCTAATTTACATAATTATTCAGCCCCTGGGCCAATACTTCATAGAAGCGCCTTTGGCACCAATTGCACCTTCGAGTCTTCTTGGGTATGTCAGTATCAGCTTTGTACATCTGGATTTTGGAACTTTCTACACTAGAAATTGTTTTATACTCTTACCCAGATTTCTACTCTGACAGGTAGAGTTTCTACTCTGACATGCAATGTCAACTTTTTTTTTTGGTCAGGTCAACTTTATTGGCCAGGTCAATATTTTGGGACTGCCACTGGTAACATGTAACCCAGTGCTACCCTGCCGCATGGTCGGGTTGGCGGCAACTAAACCAAAACCCCTCATGGGCTTTGCTAGTGGGTAGTGTGATTGTGACACACTGCCAGGACCAAAAACAACACCTGGCAAAAGGTGGAAGAGGTCCCGTAGGGAGCCAACGACCTTTCAGTAAGGAGATGGTTGGTGTCTCCTATAAAAACACCCATCCGATTTGGACCGGTTCAAGTCACACCAAAGACTTTAAAAATGGTATGTGCTGCTCCCTTGCTTGAAAAGGTAGAGAATGGACAATCTCCATTGGTTAGCATCCATGGGGAGGAGGAAATGCCCTGCTGGGTATGGTGAGAAAAGCGGTGCCAATGTTATGACGTCCCTGGTACCAAGAGTATTCCGGGAAGTGACGATAGTGACGGCACTTTCCCCAAGATCAGTGGCTGTGTTAAGTGTTTGTCTTATCAGTATGTCCGTGTGTGTTGTGTGCGCGTGCACGTCAGCTCTACTATGAGCCCTATCCAATGTATAAAAAAACTTGTGGGACCTTATGTAGAAAGGTGTGTTTCTTTCTATATCATGTCCAATCAATTGAATTGGCCACAGGTGGACTCCACTCAAGTTGTAGACACATCCCAAGGATGATCATAGGAAATCAGATGCACCTGAGCTCAATTTTGAGTGTCTTAGCAAAGGGGTTGAATACCTATTGTCTCCAGACATTTCAGCTTTTCATTTTTAATTATTTTGTAAAAATAAAATAAAATAAATTCCACTTTGACATTATGGGGTATTATGTGTAGATCAGTGACAAAAAAAATCTATATTTAATCCATTTTAAATTCAGGCTGTAACACAACAAAATGTGAAAAAGTCAAGGGGTCTGAATGCTTTCTGAAGATACATATTGTCGCGTGACTACCCTTGGCAAACACCTTAGCGTAGCATGGATGACCAAACGAGCTGTTACTCTGAGGTGTTCAGTTCAAATGGTGGAGAATACATGTGGGGAAACAAGAGGGAAGGGGAAAAACTGGAGCGCTTACCTTCACGGGTCCCACTGGCAGTCCTCAAACCTGCAATAAATCAACTCAAACCGAGATGAGTTTAAAATCTCCCCTTCTATCTATCTCCCCTGCAACCTGCAAATCTATCTCCCCTTCCTGTTCAGGCTGGAGTTCCCCAAGGCAGTGTGCTGGGCCCTGTGCTTTTTCTGGTCTTTATCAATGATCTCTCTGACTCTCTGGAAAATCCTCTCTATCTCTTTGCTGATGACTCCACTCTCTGCCGCTCCATTCCTCTTCCCTCAGATCGGCAGTCTGCAGCCTCCTCACTCTCTGAAGACCTGGACAAAATCACAGTCTGGTCAAACAAGTGGAACATGTCTTTCGATCCTGACAAATCTCACACTCTTACTATGTCTCTCCGAAAAGATCGACTGGACAACCCTCCCATCTACTTTCTCAACAATCCTCTCCAAGAAGTTCTGTCGCTCAAGCTTTTGGGTCTCACTATCTGCCATGATCTTTCTTGGGAAAACCACATTTCCAAGCTGGCCTCCAAAGCCAGTCGCCGACTGGGCATCCTCCGTCGTGCGAAGTCCTTCCTCGGCACACCTGAGCTCCTCACCACATACAAGGCTTTCATCCGCAGCTCAATGGAATACTGTTCTCCCCTATGGGCTGGTGCTCCTGCCTCACACCTAGCTCGTCTTCATGCTGTTGAAACCAAAGCTTTCAGAATCATTGGAATCTCCCGCGATGAAGCTATCTCTGAGGGCCTTTCACTCACTCACCGCAGGCAGGTAGGTGGTCTTTCTGTCTTCTACCGACTCCTCTCCGGCCTTGCTCCCCCAGCTCTCTCTGTGCTCTGTCCCCCAAATATTCCTACAGGTCGCACAAGATCTGCCAGCCACCCTCTGATGGTTAAACTGCCGAAATCTCAGCTCTCTGCTCACCTTCACTCTTTCATTCCTCTTTTCTCCCGCCTCTGGAACAAACTCCCACACTCACTTCAATCACACTCCTCCCTCCAGGTCTTTAAAACAGCTGTTCACCACCATCTCTTATCTTCCCCCATCCAAAACCTTGATCTTTTCTACCCCCGCTAATTCACCCCAGATCCACCTTGTTTGAAATTCCAACTTCTTTCCTGGAAGTCCTGGCAGTATCCATATGTTTTATACCTCTCCCACCCCCCCCCCTTCCCATGCCTCCCCCCCAAAGCCCTCTCCCTCCCACAGTTCTCTCGATGTCTCCATGTCTCTCGGTCCCTGCTCTCAAATGTTGTGTTTGTGTCCTTCCCCCTCTCTCCATCTTGTCTACCGCTCCCGATGTTATTTGTTTTATGTGTCTGTTTGTCTTTCTGTGTGATTAATGTTCGCTCTTTCACGAGCCTCGATCTTGTATACAAAAAAAAAAAAAAATGTACAAGAAAATGCCGGCTTTATTAAGAAATGCCGGTAACAAAATAAAACACGGTCAAATTATAATAAATTCCTAAATTGGAGCATTCCCAAAGATACCTGAACACAGCCAAAGGATAAAATAACTGCAAATAAATAGCGTCTGTGTGCACTTAACTCTGATTTCTGGTGGGGTCG
Organism: Myxine glutinosa; assembly: GCF_964187855.1. NCBI lineage: Eukaryota > Metazoa > Chordata > Myxini > Myxiniformes > Myxinidae > Myxine > Myxine glutinosa. The sequence goes on along the minus strand of NC_136266.1, from coordinate 134,454,630 downwards.
CGTCAGTAATCATGGAAATTGTCCGGGGCCTTGGTGGGAACCACACGCTCGTTGGCGGGAAACGCACGTTCATTGGCGGGAACTGCTCATTCGTTGGCGGGAACCAGGCCTCGCTGTGTGTGGCGCTCACTCCAGGCTTCGTCACGCTGCAGCGAGCCAGCTGCACTCGTCCACCCGTTGCTCTTGCTTGTAAAGCCGCGGCTCTCCCTCCTCACGACCACCAGCAAGATCTCGAGGTCCAGGCGAGAAAAAGCGCAAGAGGGAATTCGGTCAGAGCGAGGAGCCAAGGAGACGAGAACAAAATGTCTGCTAGAGCAAAAAACCAAGAAGAAGACAAGAGCCAAAATGTCCGCTAGGGCGTTCCTTCACCACCCAGGCTCTGAGGTCATCTGGGGTGCTTCGCCAATCAGCGAGTCGCTCCCTATCAGTCCTTCTCTGCTCCGATCAGCAAGTCCCATCTTACCCTGGCCTTGTGCCAATCAAACCCCCCACCAATCACTGCCGTTCTGGGCGTGGCCCTCGGCCTGCCCGTCCTGTGTGCTTCCAAAGTCAATATCATCAGCGGCAACGCTCAATGTCCTGGCTTCCGGTAGGTTTTTAATTAGGGTGTTTAAATGCGCGATTTATGCTCGTGTCTATGTTGTGGTGCCAAAAGGGACATATGAAATAAATTACAGAGGTAACGACATACAAGGGATAAATTACCCATAATCCCTGAGCTAATTAACATACCCCACTCCTCGTAATGGGACGAAGATACACCTTACACGACATCCGGGCTAAACAAATTCCTTACTTATTACATGGTGGTTCTTCTTCTTCACGAGAATCGGAGCATGCTAATCTATACACTCTACCTGGTTCGAACGTAATCATTGTCCACCCCCTACAATCGTAACAATATATATATATATATATATACTGTATATATATATATATATATATATATATATATATAATGTTGCGAATATGGAATTTGGCCTCCATATCCGCTTGTAAATATTCCCCTATTTTCTCCAATACTCCCCAACTTTCCCCAATCCCCCATTCCCTAGTCCCATTGCATGTAAACAACAATCAGTAGAGCCGACCTTCCCCTTATTCCCCCATTAAATGTCGTGCCCAGGTCCACCGCACCACACGTAGACAACTTTCGGACATCTTGCTAGTTATTCTTAGTCTATGTCAGTTAAGGCCTCGTTTCCATTAATTCTGACTCTTCGTTGCACCAGAATGTGATTATATGGCATCAGTAGTGAGTTTAGGACCTTTCCCATACCTCCTTCCATCTTCTTCCCCAACAATTACAACAACAACAGAGGAGATGGCGGCGGCGCGGGGGAGGATGCGTCCTCACACCGGCTCGATTAGCGCCATTGACCACGCGCTCCACGGGGTTACCACGGAGGGGCTGGCTGTCAGCTCCTCCTCAAGGGCGGAGCCTGGTAACCCCCCGCACCCAATCAGAAGGGCGGACCGATTCCATCTGGGGCGGCGCTAACGAGCCGAGGGCGTGTCACTCCCCGCCGGATATACGCGGCCCCGCGCCGGATGTGACATTGTGACGTCAGATGCGCCCCGCCTGAGAAAGAACGTTGCCTGCGATCGCTGAGAGGAAGAGAACCCGCCTGTGAAAGAACGTTACCTCCGAGCGCTGTGACCTCCCCGTATCTTTGGACCGGACTGTACCCTGCTTTGAGCCAAGAGTGCACCTTGAGCCATCGATACCCGCTTTCCTGCCATCAACCCCCGTGTGAGTCAGCCTTGTCCCGTTTACCTGTCGTCTGTCCGGGGTTAAGATAAGCCTGTGTCTAAGTGCCCATCTTTTCTGTGCTTTACCTCTAGCCCCTGTAATCTAACCTTTTCCGTACGAATATAATTGAGAATCGAAACATTGGTGTCTGTCATTATAATCCAGCCGGGTGTCTTCTTTTCCTTTATTGATCCAGCGTAGCGCGGCTCCGTCAACGTCGAGTATAATCGGGTAATTTGTGCGGACACGACGGCCATTCCGCTCGGCCCACCTTAACATCAAAGTCGTGTCTGTAACAATATATATATATATATATATATATATATATATATATATATATATGTATATATATATATATATATATATATATATATATATATATATATATACAGACTTGGCATTTATTATGGAATATTTTTTTTGTGGGGGTGAACTTACTTTTCAAGATGACTTAGAACCAAAAGTTCATTGGAATTATGTTGAAATTATTCCAGATTTTGTTAATGTGACCTTTAAAAGAAACAAAAACCACATTTGACATTTCGAAGCAAACAAATTGATCCTTGAAAGTGATGTAAACTGATATCGAACTCAATTCATGGACAGTACTGTGTTAAACTTCTGTACGTTTTCCAGAAGTATCTCTTTATTTTGCTCATTAGCCAATTTTTTTTTCAACAAAAACAAAAGCTAAATTATGACTTGGATTACGGACAGTAAAATTACAGTTCAGTACTTCGTGTAACCCCCACGAGCATTCAGGAGAGCACGTACACGTTGAGGCATGCTGTTCACGAGATTTGCCAAGGTTTGGACAGGAATCGATTGCCATGCAGTGACAATAGTCTGCTGCAATTCACGCACAGAGGTGGGCTGCTGGTCCAAGTTGTCGATTTGATGCGTTAATTCTTCCCACAAGTTCTCTATCGGATTCATATCCGGGGACATGGCAGGCCACTCCATATGCTCTACACCATGGTCAGCAAGAAAGTGTTGGATCATGCGAGCACGATGAGGCCGTGCATTGTCATCTTGGAAGACAAAGTTTCCTCGAAAGGCTGCACGAGCAAATGGAAGCAATGTTTCTTCCAGAATGACCCTGTTAGTACATGGTGTTATGTAGAATTATTATATGTAAGTGCAAAATTTGCTACACTAGTGGAACCAATGTTTTTTTGCATCTATATACCCTTAGCAACAAGACCTGAGTTGGTTCCATTTTTTTCAATGGCGTCTTCGGCGGCCATTTTGAATTTCAAAATGGCCGCCGTTTTTTGCAATTTTGTATGTATTCTAATTTCTACAGTCTTCAACTACACATAGATAACTATAATTACAATAATGAAAGAAATATGAACATTTGCTTTATTCTTTTTTATCTTACAGGTATTCATATACAAGTTGGATTTCAGCTTCACAGCCGCATAATGTCATCGTTTGAAGAGCCGCCTTCTGAGAAGCAATGCACAAGTTACGAACTTTGTGTATTCTGCCAAGAGAGAGCTCCTGAACCTTTGGTTGACGTTGCTCATGCCAATTTCAAATGTGCTTCATATGAAACATTTCTTAGCAGCTTACACAAAAGAGTGCAACTTGGCAACTTAAGCTTTGCGTCAGCTAGTAAGAGACTATGTGATGTTTCTTCAGTAGTACTTAAAGAAAAAAAGGCTACATGGCACAAGCAATGTTACAAGGCAGTGACAAATCGTGCTCATATCAAACGTGATGAAGTGAACTTTAGTAAATCTTGTGAATCAAAGAATATTTCAAATCTGACGAACCGCAAGAGGGGACGAATCCTCAAAACCGAGCAGCACTGTCAACTTCAGCAACAACTGTGTCAACAGTTACAAGATCTCAAAGCAAAAGTGACTCATTCTTCAGAGATAAATGTTTCTTTTGCCAGAAAGATACTAATGAGGTTCTCCATCCTTGTACTAGTTATAGTAGAGGCTCGCATTTCACAGATATTGTCAATAAGAGTGGAAACAAGACTTGGCAGGTAAACCTAGGTGATGTGATAACTTCTGGTGATTTACTTGCTAGAGATATTGTGTACCATCACCTTTGTTACACTCGTAACTGGAAAAAATATGTTCAACGTCCATGTGAAGGGTAAGGGTGGTGAGTTGTCCTTTGAAGCCAAACAGGAAGAGAACCTGAAATCCATAGCAGCTGAAGTAGAGTTTACAAGCATCATACAGCAAAGGATTGATGAAGGAGAGTTCATCCCCATGCCTGATGTGCATCTTCTGTATAAAGATATCGTCCAGAACCACAACGTTCCTGGTTTTGATCCCAACAAGAGGCTATACTTAAACCAGAAACTGAAGAACAACCTGGATAATGTCGAAATCACAGGCATATCTGGAAAACTATCAACAGTTCATTCCAGTGATGCTGGTGCTGCAGCTATTCGGGCAGCTTCTGCTGAACAAAAGGATATGCAAGCAAAGTTCAAAATTCTCTATCAAAGTGGAAAGATTATAAGAAATGCAATAACACAGGCGAGGCAAAATCCTTGGAAATTTGAGGGGTCGCTAAAGGACAGTATTGAAGTTGGAATACCGGAACAACTGTTCTGTATGATAAGATGGATCATCCAGGGAGCAGCCACCACCAAAACACAATCACGCAATGAAAAGATAAATGGAACATGTGCACTTATTGGACAGCCCATCATCCAGGAGTTCAAATCTGATCGGCAGGTGCAATATCAGCCAAAGTCCTCAACTTCAACCTTCAGGTTCACAACTGAAACGCCATTAGGGGTTGGACTTTCACTCCATAGCCATCATGCACCCCGCAGTCGCAGAGACATAGACATGTTGTACCAGAGTGGCGTTGGTGTTTCATATCAACGTGTAAAGGAGATCACTTCAAAGATTGCCACCACAGTCCAAGAGAATATGAATGAATTCAATGGCGTTTACGTGCCTCCAGGACTGTTGAAAAATCTGCCAATCAGATGCTCAGCTGATAACATAGATGCCAAGGTAGACACAGCTGATGGACGGAACACATTCCATGGGACTGCTCTTGCTGTCTATCAACGAGTTCCCCCAGATGTATCAGAATACGAGACTGTAGCTGAACCACTGAAGCTGCATGACAACACCTCAACAAAACTTGAGAACATCCTGCCAACTGTGACTGAAATGTCTGACTGTACAATTACTGGTAACCCCAAGCCAAGTAGAAGTCCACGCTATGAAAACTTTAAACTTGGTCAGTATCAAGATAAAGTTGTTAATGCAACACAGCAAGACTTTGCATGGCTACTTTCAAGGTATTCACAGAGGCACCATGAAGAGACATCAGACGGTATACCAGTTTGGTCAGCATACAATTCTCGTGTGTGCACTCCAGAAGAGAACAAGACACCCAACCTTGATCAAGATCACACAATGCCTATCATTAAGGCACCAGCTCATGAGTGGGCAACACTGGTGACAGTTCTTGAGAAGCTTTCATACCTCAATAGTGTTGTGTGTCCAGAAAACACTGGAACGATCTTAGTTACATTTGACATGGATCTTTACAAGAGGGCCCTAAAGTTAGAATATCTTCATGACCAATATGCTGGGAAATGGATGGTATGCTCTGGTGGTTTCCACACTGTCTTGTGTGCACTAAGGTGCCTTGGGAGGACTGTTGAGCACAGCGGGCTTGATGAAGCTTGGAGCAAGGATCTGTACAGCACTGTGACAGTAAATCAGATGCTCAATGGGAATCACCACAATCGTGCTGTTCAAGCTCATGAGCTCACATTAGAGGTATTCTTTGATCTCTGGCTTTCAGAATTTCTGAAAGAGAAGCCTGCAGTTGTCGAAGCTCTATCTGCCTGTGTGGATAACTTGATAGAAGCAAACAAGAAAGAGGTAGGCATTCAGGAAGCCCATCAACAACTTCTAATGGAGATTGAACATCTAAACTTGGAAAAGCAGCTGAGTGATTTTGACAGGAGCCACAGTAAATTCCCAATGTATCAATGGGCACGAATGTACATGAGGCAAGTGTTGGCGCTGATTAACTTCACACGTTCACTGAAGCAGCCAGATTTCTTCCTGTACTTGGCGTCTCTAGAAAATTTGTGCATATACTTCTTCAGCTACCATTCCATGCTCCAATAACTTTATCGCTCGGTACAAGCCACACTCCAGAGGGCCACCTTTCCCCTTGTATAGAGGGACGAGGGTACTCAGTTCCCAATCCACTGGAATGCGGCCTTCTTTCACCACAAGATTACAGATCCATGGCGGCCATTTTGAATTTTAAGATGACTGATATTTCTCAAAAAACGTCTGTTAACTGGATATAAGTGTTCTGGTGGATTTTCTGTACAAGGAATGACAAAAATGCCAGAAAAAATGGTGAATCAAAGTGTTTGATGTGAAAAGATACATACAAAATTGCAAAAAATGGCGGCCATTTTGAAAGTCAAAATGGCCGCCAAAGACGCCATTGAAAGAAATGGAACCAACTCAGGTCTTGTTGCCTAGGGTATAAGGATTCCAAAAAACTACAATGACACAACTACAATGACACAACTTGTTGCACTACAATGACACAACACCAAGTACTATGTACTTGAACTGGTTCAGGTTTCCATTCAGAACAACCAGGTCAGTTTTGCCCCCTGCATGAAAAGCAGCTCAAATGGTCACCCCACCACCTCCAGCTTGGACTCTTGGCACTATTCAATCTTCGTTGTGGGCTTCATGCACTTGTCTGTGCACTCGGACACGGCCATCTTGACGATAGACCAGAAATCTAGACTCGTCACTGAAGGTCACGTGATTCCAGTGTCCTGGCTGCCATTGACGGTGCTCTCTGGCCCACTGCAATCGGCGCTGGCTGTGTTGTCTGGTCAGGCGTGGCTTTCTCAGGGGTCGCCTGGCACGATAGCCTGCTTGAACCAGTCGTTGGTTGACTCGCCTTCTGGATGCAGGCACATTTGTCAGTTGCTGCCACTCAGCCCTAAGCCGATTAGCTGCCTTGGTACGACCATTGCAGACTAACCGGTGCAGCTGGCGATCATCTCTCCTTGTGGTTCTGCGTGGACGTCCTGGCCTCGGTATTGGAGTAGGGACACCCCTCTGAGCATTTCGTTTCAGGATCTTTGACACCTGACCTTGAGTGATGCCATACTGCCAAGCAATAGCACGGTTTCATGCCAGAATTTCGTAAAGCCACCACTCCATGACAAACAGCATTGTCAAGTTGACGGACCATCTCCAGAGGAAGCGGCAATAACTTTTGTAGATGTGCAGCAGTTGTTTTCCACTAATACAGAACGCAACAACCCTTATATACCCGATTGTGAAGCCAATCGTCAAATGTACCTGTCCTTACATTTTGTCACGCCACCTGTGATATAATCCTGTTATTGACTTCTTGCTGCGAAAGACAATCAGTGGCATGGTTCTTTCAACAAAGACATCACCGAAGGGTAAAAGAAACTCACCAGATTGATATACTGAGTTCAGAAAGTAAACCCAAGTCAAGAAAAAAAAAATTCCATATTAAATGCCAAGTCTGTATATATATATGACTCCATGGTAAGATCTCCAACCTTTAATTGAACAAACAATGACTCAACGTTTCGATTAACAACATGTGACAAAGCCACACGCCTCCGTTAATCTTGCTCAAGAGTGATAAAATCATCTCAACATCCCCTTATATGCAAAGTGGGTGGGGTATCTGCAAAGTAGGGTGGGCAAAGATGTTGTCACATGTTGTTAATCGAAACGTTGTCATTGTTTCTTCAATTAAAGGTTGGAGATCTTACCATGGAGTCATTTGGATTTACTCCCAACCGCAAATCTTTGCATATATATATATTGCTCGCAGTGTTAAGTGTGGAAAAGTTCTGAGGAGATTGTGGCTGGCTCAATAGCGCAGTGGGCTGTTGACGTGTTATCAACGGAGGTCCGTGGTTCGAGCCCCGCATCGAGTCAGAATTTTTTCACACTTAGCCCCTCGCAGGAATTTGATTCCTGTTTCTAAAATTATATATATATATATATTAGGGTGGGCTTCAAAAAAGCAAAATGCAGATTTTCTCCGGGACATGGTCTATTTTTGTTCATTTTGGTGTCGAAGGAAAGCACACCAAATGTGAATGGAATCCAATAATATTTAGGGGTGCCACATCAGTGATGTATTTTCCCCCATGCAAAAATAGGAATTCCCATTTTTTGGGCTGTATATACACAAAATAAATACATAATTATATATATACATTAAATATAATATTAAAAATAAATATATAGTAAATATACATTAAATAATAAATATACATAAATACACATTATACATTATATATATACAATATATTATACATACAGTTTTGAGACTTCCTATGATCACTATCTGGGCAATTTTCATGCATGTTTTGTACAGGTTCCCGGGGTCAGGGGTACGCTTTTTTAGTGTGTAATATGTAGGCCTAACTTATTGACTGTGGCTCTTTTGTAGAGAGTGACCCTGTGGAGTAAGAATTAACAGGATTTTACCCACATTCTTGCTTATTTTGCAGATATGGCATGTGCTAGTACCAGTGTTTCATTGAAAACTCGGGCTCAGGATAATGTGTTTCTCATTGGGTCCACTTCTGGAGATGCCATCAAAGGTGCCAAGGTCCCGACTGTGCATCAATCTCTTGTCCTGATTTTCCATCACCTGAAGAAGGAGAATCGCACTGCCCGGGAGAGTGCAACCCTCACCATTGAAGAGGTTGTGAGGTTCTGGGAAAAAGCTCACCTACCTACAACGACGAAGCAGCACTGCATCCATCGTTTGGAGAGGCTATATGAAGAATGGAGGAGCCTCCAAAAAGGTGCAAAGCGGGGTGGTGCGACCCAAGAGAAAAAGGAAGCATCCTTCAAGGCCTCCTTGGAGAAGACGTTTGATCTTAGGCATGCAGATTCGGAGGCCATAATCACCAACCCCGAGGACAGGAAGTTTCTTCACCATCAATTCTCAGAGAGGAAGGCTTCAATGGGATCTGTAGACACTGTGTTGGAAGCAAAAACGTTCTTGTGTGTTTGAAAGATCAGCAGCCACGAGATGATTATCGTGAACTCCTAGAACTGACTGTCATCTACATGGGAGGAATCCCACCTCGTGGAATCCGGATCATGGCTCCAGGAGCAATGCACAGAGCCAGATGGATGGCAAAAGCACTATATTCACTACAGGTGTTCATGTTTCGGTCAGAGTTCCACTTGACACTTCGAGAGGCGAGAGAACTCCGAGCCTTCAACATTTTTGTCTGCCTTGTGTATGTACAGGCTTGGTTTCGGGCTCCACAAGCTATTGAGGCTCCCCTGAATGACATTAACCTCTTCAAGAAGTTGGAAAAGTTTGAACAAATCAATCAGAAGATGGCTCAGGCAGCCTTGAAGGCACTTGGCCGCCACACGTGGTGCATGAGCCCAGTACTAGTGGCATTTGCATTCTTTGACACCAGAATTGACAAAGAAAGCAAGATCAATATGATTGAAGCATTGAAAAATGCCGGTGAAAACCCCTCTCCAAAGAGACCAGCTATCAAACGAGGAACCGCCCTGTCAATCGCTGGCCTTATAACAAAACACACCAAGCATTTCTTCAGCATCCTAGGGACCCCAACTGATTGGATGGATAAGGATCCTGGTTCATGGGAGCAAGAAACCAGCTTTCAGGAAGCAAAGAAAGCCGCCAGTGGCTTAGTCGTGGTGAACGACAGGGCAGAAAGGGGTGTCGCATTGATACAAGACTACAATAAGCTCCTTACAAAGGATGAAGAGCAAAAGCAAGCTCTGCTCCAAGTTGTTGCTGCTCACAGGAAGATGTACCCCGATGCCAAGAAGGCAACAGTGGTGAAACAGGGCCAGAAATAGGAGTTACATTTCTCATTATATTTGGGTTTTTTAATATTATGTGATATGGTGTCTCTTCATTTTATGAACTGAACATTTGGATTGTTATCATTGAATTTGAGTTTTCATAGCAATATAGTGCTATTTGTGCAGCTATTGTAACTTGTGTTTGCTAGAATACAAAGAAAGTGAGTGGAGGGTGGATTTTCATAAAACAAACTTCTGGTTTTGCTTTCGATCCATATATAGAAAAGTTTTGTAGACACCTTTAGTTTGAAGGCTGATGCGGCACCCCTACATAAAATCAGATTGCTTTCATATTTGGTGTCTTTTCATTTTGGAACAAAAGGAACAACATAAAGCCATGTCCCAGTAAATATTTTAAAAAAAATATTTTGAGCACCACCCTAATATATATATATATATATATCTATATACTTCCCATGGCCAGCTGTACGTGGGCTGCTCAAGGGTTGGAAAACCAAGCAATCTTTATGTCTTGGCACCAAGTAAGAAAACCAGAAATGTTGTATACCAAGAGGTTTTGAGAAATTGAAAATTGACAAAACGTCATGTAGGAAATGTACTGTGATATTGCTCTAAAATATACATGTTCTTTTCATCATATATTTGTATTATTCTTATTCAACCCGGGCGAAGCCGGGTACCTCAGCTTGTATATATATATTAGCCTGGTGTTGGCTTAGCAGTTAGGGTGCCGGCTTAGGATCCTGGGTTCAAATCCCGGTCGATCGCTGATCCTAGGGGGGTTGACTCAGCCTGTCATCCTTCCGAGGTCGGCAAATTGAGTACCAGCTTGCTGGGATGAATGATCACGGTGTGTACCCCGATTTAAAATAGGTACACCGTATCCCTGCGCAGCATCCTAAGAGCGTGACCAAGGGTTGGCGTCAGGAAGGGCATCCGGCCATAAAAACATTGCCTCAAACAGGGAACCATGATTGTCATGGGGCCCGCAAGGCTAACGCCCGCTCTAGCGGGGAAAATGTCCTTAAAACGATCATTCCTTTTTTATATATATGTATATATATATATATATATATATATATATATGTATATATATATATATATATATATATATATATATTGTTGCGGACGCGGTTTAGATGTTATTTACCGAGCGGTGGTATTGCCGTGACCGAACAGTTATTCCCCGACTAGACCCCGATTCCACCCAGACGTTGACCAAATCGTGCTATGCCAAATCAATGATATAAAGGACACGACGACTGGGAAAGAGGAAACGACGCAAGGGGTACAGTTCTCAAGACCTCCGGAGGAGGGTATAATTACAGTGGTGGAGAAAAGGGGTAGATTACAAGGCAGAGTGAGGTAAAGACACAGAAAAGATGGGCACTTAATTACCGTCTTATCTTAGCCCAGACAGACCACAGACAAACGGAACAAGGCGGACTTACACAGGGATTGATGGCAGGAAGGGACAGGTAGGTCGATAGCACAAGGTGCACCTTGGCTCGGGGACAGGATAAAGCACGGTCCAGAAGATGCGGGGAGGTCTCACAGCGCTCGGAGGGGACGTCTTTCTTGCTTCAAGCTCAGCGCGCATCTGACGTCACCTCCCTCTCCCTGCGCATGCTCAGCGGGGAGTGACACGCCCTCGGCTGGTTGGCTCCGCCCCACTGGGGCCGGTCCGCCGCTTCCATTGGGTGCGGGGGTTACCAGGCTCCGCCCTTGACGAGGAGCTGACAGGGAGCCCCTATTTGGTAACCCCGTCGAGCACATGTTTGATGGCGGCTCGTTGGGAAGGCCTGGTGCCCTCCCAACACCCCCTACCAACCAAGCCGGAGTGAGGATGTGCACTTCCTGTGCTCGTTGTTGTTGTTGTTGTTGAACTGTGAGGAAGAGCTGCGGGGAGGTATTGGGAGGTCCTAAACTTCCTAACGGTGCCATACAATCACATTCTGGTGCAACGAAGGGTCAGAATTAATGGAAACGAGTCCTTAACTGACATAGACTAAGAATAACTAGCAAGATGTCCTATAGTTGTCTTACATGAGATGCGGTGAACCTGGGCACGACATTTAATGGGGGAAATAGGGGGAGGTCGGGTCTACAGAGTGTTGTTTACAGAAAATGGGACTAGGGAATGGGGGATTGGGGATAGTTGGGAAGTATTGAGGAAATAGGGGAATATTTACAAGCGGATATGGATGGATGCAAATCCCATATCCGCAACATTGCACCCTTCTCTACCTCGGGGCGTCCCGACCCGATAAATTTTTACCTACTTTCGTGTGGCACTCAGATGTAGTTCCCTCTACTATTAACTCAACCCTGAGTGCGACAGTTTTACAGATGTTCACAAATGAGTAAATATGTCCCCCTGCGACGTTGCACCCTTCTCCTAACAGAAACACACCCACAGGATAACCGAATCGCGGAAAGCATCCTCAAACTAAACATACAGCCGGTAGGGAGCATTATTTATACAACACTACACTGATATTTACACTACGATCCAGGACCTGTTCTTTGAGGAACACATGCAGATGTTATGCATAGGGAGAGCACGCATGCCAGCATCGATACACCAACCCACGAGTGCCCTGTGGCCCTGCGGCCTTTAATAATGTGCAGAGCACCCCGTCCAAGCACCAAAAGCACCACCCCATTACGCACAGTCAGCACCATCCGGTGCACCAATAAAGTGTTCATAAAAATGCACAATTAAGTGTCCATGGTCACCGGTGGTGTCGCAGCCGGCCGATGTTCTGCCGCTGGTCTTGCCTTCATGGAGTGCACTTGGCCTTCTGGCTTCTTTAGAAATAAAGAAAGGCGCCAACCGCGTCCATTTCTGAATTGTGGCCGTCAGGGGGCCAACTAAAAGTGGTTCACCTGTATGGCATAGGTGCCACGTTGACCCAGAGGTCCATCCACGGGTGGTGCTTGACCGCAAAAGAACTGCGGTCCATTGTGGGCGGCCACAAAAATTGCGGTCCATATGGTGTATCGATCCAGGCAGCAAGCAGCGGAAGTACAGGCCCACAACTGCGGAGCCAGCACCTCTCTCTCCTCTCTCTCTGCCCCAAAGCCAGATCCTCGGAGGTGGGAGACAAAAGAAGACAAGTGAGTAAGGTGGTAAGGGCGCAAAAGTGCACGCAATACAAGGTAATGCACACTGGGGGCACATGGGAACCAGGTGAGACAGGTACGTTCCTACCGTACGCCCCCCCCCCCCCCCACCAGGTAACCTACATTGCCCCTCCCTTACCCCTTACTGTATCCACAAAACACAACACTACCCATAAACATCTACTTTACACATCAACAAACGTCCCTACTGTCTTCCCCGTTCCTCCCATAAACCAAATTCGTCTTCTCTCCCTCCTAACCAATCAAATTTGCCATTTCCAACTCTCATCAAAATCTGCCATCTCCAACTCAACATCAAAATCTGCCATCACCAATTCATCATCAGTCCCTCCTAAGGAGGGAGAGATGGAATCACCCCAACGTCTTATCCACGTCGTGATGCGTCTCACGAATCCAAACAGCAATTCTCATTTCCTGCAACACAAAACAAAGAAAACACAGGTGTGGAGTCATCATTATCACCTCAGGTAAGTGGCTGCGTATGGTGCGACAGGTTCATCAATCCTAACTATTTCCTAAATGACTTTAACAACTTTACATTACCCGGGGTCTTTCTCCTGCCAAACCATTGGCCCTCATTACTCTATGTGGTCCGAAGAACCAAAATCCCATTGACCATCTGTGGTGCACACCATCAATTTGGGTCTCACTCCCCGATTCAACACTCGGTGCCCCCGCACAATTTCGGTGGCTGGGTCGTGTGACGCTCCCAGCTGGTCCGCCCACCTGCACACCTCCACCACTGTTGTTGCCTACCGAGCTCACCTGCTCCTCACCCTAACCTAACTAACTGGGGAAGGCCCTCTCGCACTCTCACCCCCTCAGTGCCCTCTCTGGCACGGGCTGTCCGATCCACACCCGGGATCCTCAGGCACCCACTGACACTAACGGCTCCCAGAGCCCACCTGCGGCCTCACCTGGCCGACATCTAACAGTGGCGGAGTGCCCAACCATTCACACTCATACTAACAGGCCACACGACCAGCCAATTTCACCACACCAATGCACCCATCCACAATACCATTCTGCAACCGCACCACAAATGCCAATATCCAACCACAATTTACCTATACCTTCTAACTATTCTTTAAACTACCCTCCCCGGGTACTCGTGAAAAGGGGTCCACTCTTCCCCCATCCACACCTTCGCACCATGCACACCACTCCGTACCACTTACTCCAACTCTCTCCACACCACTCATTCTCTGCTCCATATATTCCACACACCTGTACTTGCACACCTGTGCTCTCATACTTGGTGCCGCCTGCACCCTTCTCTCCCCCAAGCGCATTCGCGCTGATCCACAACACTCACTACTCACCATGACACTCATCCACAATGCTCTCTCATTCATCACTTGTACACTCACACATACCTCGGAGCATTGCCTCACCGATGCCTCATTTGAAGCTGCTCACCAGCACTTCCATTCACACTGCATCATCTGCTCTGTCTACTCCCTTCTAAACCTCACGCTCCTCCGTCTTCCCTTACACTCAGCGCTCCCCCGTCATTATCAAACCCTAAGCTACTACGTCCCCACTACAGGTACCAAGTCTCTTACTTAACTCTTGTCACCCATAGTCACCTCTAGTCCCTATCAATATAACCTAACCCACCCGGGCTAGTTTTCACTGCCATACACCCCATAATCTATAGCGCATTTGCCCCCAGTTTGTGAGGGATGACAGAGTTGCCATCCCACCACATCGGGCATCTCCCACTACCAATTTTGCACATCAAATTTCAACAAATCAAAAATTTGCCAATCACTACCCATCATCTGCCAATCATTACTGCCAATCCTTTGCCAATCATCAAATTTTGTTTTATAATTTCGGGGCCAAAACACTATCCTCGTCATTACAGTCTACTTACTAATGCCTCTCGGTGCGCCAATTCACTTCTAAAGCTCGGCTTCGTACAGCCAAGCCATGAATGCGGGTTGTTTGGTGCCAGCGGCTGGATACGTCCCGCATTCGGTGCAGGGAAGGAGGTTTACCCGGGCCGAGGTCCCACGCACCATCTCGGCACGGAGCCATCCCATGGCCCGATCTCGACCTGCCGGAATGCCTCAACAAAAAGTGGTCGCCATGACGACCCTTCCTATCGGGCTGCCCGCTCCGCCTAGTGGAGCACGGACGCGGCCGTTCAAAGCGAGGCCCAGCGTGGATCGCGTACGGCGGTCCTTTCGAACCTGCCGTGGCTCGGATCCCCGCTGGTTCTCGTGGCACGCGAAGCCCGGCACGCACCGAGGGCCCGATTCGGCTATAAGTCGCTCTAACCGCTAACCCGGTTACCGTCGATGCCTCACCTGCATGCTTACACGCATACGCTACCTCTTTCTTGCTCATACATCCAGCCGTTTCCCTGCTCTTGGTCATTGCACCTTCTCTTACACACCCAGGTACACTCATTCCACTCACAGACTTGATCCCACTCCTGACACCAATTGTTGCGGACGCGGTTTAGATGTTATTTACCGAGCGGTGGTATTGCCGTGACCGAACAGTTATTCCCCGACTAGACCCCGATTCCACCCAGACGTTGACCAAATCGCGCTCTGCCAAATCAATGATAGAAAGGACACGACGACTGGGAAAGAGGAAACGACGCAAGGGTTACAGTTCTCAAGACCTCCGGAGGAGGGTATAATTACAGTGGTGAAGAAAAGGGGTAGATTACAAGGCAGAGTGAGGTAAAGACACAGAAAAGATGGGCACTTAATTACCGTCTTATCTTAGCCCAGACAGACCACAGACAAACGGAACAAGGCGGACTTACACAGGGATTGATGGCAGGAAGGGACAGGTAGGTCGATAGCACAAGGTGCACCTTGGCTCGGGGACAGGATAAAGCACGGTCCAGAAGATGCGGGGAGGTCTCACAGCGCTCGGAGGGGACGTCTTTCTTGCTTCAAGCTCAGCGCGCATCTGACGTCACCTCCCTCTCCCTGCGCATGCTCAGCGGGGAGTGACACGCCCTCGGCTGGTTGGCTCCGCCCCACTGGGGCCGGTCCGCCGCTTCCATTGGGTGCGGGGGTTACCGGGCTCCGCCCTTGACGAGGAGCTGACAGGGAGCCCCTATTTGGTAACCCCGTCGAGCACATGTTTGATGGCAGCTCGTTGGGAAGGCCTGGTGCCCTCCCAACACCCCCTACCAACCAAGCCGGAGTGAGGACGCGCACTTCCTGCGCTCGTTGTTGTTGTTGAACTGTGAGGAAGAGCTGCGGGGAGGTATTGGGAGGTCCTAAACTTCCTAACGGTGCCATACAATCACATTCTGGTGCAACGAAGGGTCAGAATTAATGGAAACGAGTCCTTAACTGACATAGACTAAGAATAACTAGCAAGATGTCCTATAGTTGTCTTACATGAGATGCGGTGAACCTGGGCACGACATTTAATGGGGGAAATCGGGGGAGGTCGGCTCTACAGAGTGTTGTTTACAGAAAATGGGACTAGGGAATGGGGGATTGGGGATAGTTGGGAAGTATTGAGGAAATAGGGGAATATTTACAAGCGGATATGGATGGATGCAAATCCCATATCCGCAACAATATATTGTTATGGTTTTGTGAATAAAGGATAACCCCCCTCGTAGGTAGACGCACCACAACATGTAGCCTCGCTGTAGTTGTTATCTCTTAGTAAATGTAAGCGTAGTCTCCTTTCCTGTGTTAGTTTTGCGTTGAGCAGGCCAGTGAGTAGGCCTCAATTAGGCTAGAATGCCATGTGCTCGGCCTGGCACAAGTCTGGTAAGGCTGAAGGGAGGAGCTGCAGGGGGAGTGGCCGGTGAGCAGCGAGCCGCCAATCAGAGCTCGAGGCGAGTGGCTCACCATGGCCATGAGAGGAGGGGCATGGAACATTCCGGTAAGGCCGGGGAGGGGGCATATAAAACCCTGCCACGAGCCCCCCACAGCAGACGAGAGAGAACGAGACAAGTCAGAGCTTGAGTGAGAATCGACAGAACGTGTCAGAGTCGCCCAGCCCATGAGTCAGAGTCGGTCAGGATCGGTGAGAGTGAGTCAGAGTTTGCCCCGAACAAGCAGACGAGGGTCAGAGCCAGCGAGTCAGTCAGAGTTGCCCAACCCCTGAACGAGTCGGAGTGCTTGAATTTAATTAGTGCCTCACTGTACACGAACTCTCCGCATGCCCTGCACTCTACTGCTGCGGCTGTATTAATTACGCCGTGTGGAGACGTACCATTCTGGAGCCACCCACGCCGACAATCCTCCTACCTGGGCTCCCTGCATACGTGCCGTGACCACCAGAGGGCCACGCCGGGCGATCTGTCCGGGAGCGACCGATGGCAAGGCGCGTTTGGCGCACGAACTTGCTCTTCCTCCTTTTCCCCGCGTGAGTGAGTGGGCCCTTTGTCTGGGTTTAAGTTAAGATTGTTTAAGTGCCTGCTCTGTGTCTCTTCGTCTGTACATTGTAAATAAACCGTGTTCTTCCTCTTATTTGACCGTTCCCGTCATTTCACAATTGGCTTAGTATCGCACGAACAGAACCGCTCGAATCGGGTTCAATAAAAGGTAACGGCACGAGTGACGTGATACGCAAACCGCTCGGCGTACTCGATTAGAGTGGCTTGTGCGAGGTCCGGTCCCCGTTTCCGTGGCAGCGTGGGTATCAAAGGTACGTGCGGCGTCGACCCGATACCCTTTTCCACGCTCGCTGCAGGAGTGGTGACTCGGCCTCGTGGACACGAAGACCCGAGGGGGAAAAGGGGCTTCACCCCCCTCTGTACGCCGACGGGCTTTGGGAGGTCCGCAACAATATATATAAATAAATATATATACACACACAAAATACGGAGGAATTTTACCCCCTCCCACTTCCCATATGGTCGATATATGCCCCTTTCCTCCACTCAGGCGACTCCTATTTCCTTCCAACCTCCTCTTCTTTACCGGCCTCCACATTCCTCCTAACTCTCTCTTCCATGCATCATTCTCTTCGTGTTCCTAATTTTCCCCTCCTGCTCCCATGTGTGCATACACAATAAATATACATCGCCTTTGGACATACTACAGCAGTATCCAGCTGTCAAGGGGGCATAATTGAATGTGTATATTTTCAAAGTATTTTTTTTAATTTGAACAAAAATCGATGCGAAATGCAACATCTTTAAAAATCTGTGTTCCACAGGTGTTGATTGCTCTGTGACATCTTGTTCCACAACTTCTTTGTGTCAGATTTCTCAAAGTTCTGATTTGTGTGCATGCCCTGCTGGTTATTACCACACTGGAGATGGAAACTGCCTACCAGGTGAGTGCAAAAGGTACACTATAAATGCAACGTCTTAAGGCTGAAAGTAGATCTATACTCTCGGTTGTACATGTACACTTACCTTTATACTATCGCTCAATGATGCTGGCGATACCTCTCCATATGGATGGAACATGGCCATGAGGACTCATACTCAAATATTCTTCGAAGAGATCAGATACTTCCAGGCACTGGATGGATTTATTAACCCTTGGATGTAGTGATTGGGCCTCGTTTTTTTTTGTTGCAAAAACTATGCTGTACAATATTTTTTTGGAATGAGCCTCATTTTCACTGACTTTCATGTTGTTACACAAAATTCAGTGACATTAAAAAAAGAGTTTCATTCAGGCTCGTGGAAAAATCTTCATTCTTCAATTATAACCCGAAAATCCAACACGAATGCAGGCCTGGGGCCTTCGAGGTCCCGCATAAATGTTGTTGCATTACTATTTTATATCATTCTTTTCTTGATATGAGCCTCATTATATGCTCCTATAACTTGGTTACAAATAATTCAGTGACAAAAATATGAAAATTAAAAAACTTCCTCCGAGGCCCAATGGCTGCATAGGTGTAGGATTTTTGACAGTTGTGGACATATACATTCTAAATAAAAGGATTAGTGAATCATTTTTTGAGCAAATACTCCTCTATGAGCCTCAACTTTTTAGAGAAAAAAAAGTTGAAAAACCAAGAACAAAAATTTTTTTTGAAAAGATTCATTACTTGTATGGGATTCTTCCAATTAATAGTATCAATGATTCACATTTTCTGAGCAACTACACATCAATCTGCATCGACTTGGATTGAAAAAAGATATGAAAGAAAAAATCTATAAAAAACAAATAATAATAAAAACATTACACGAATACATCCGTTGGGCCTCCGAGGCCCAATGGCTGCGTTTATTGGTCGCCTGCATCTAAGAGTTAAAACATTTCCCTCCACTTGTGTGTCCTTCTCAAAAAAAAACAAACGTGTCACAGTCGCCGCTGGTCACTGTTGTCACAATGCGAGTGTGTGTACCTTTAGACATTGTACGGTATATTACAGGAGCTTATTCCATGGCCTGTCAATTGTAATTTCAGTATGTTTCCATTAAAATTGTAAACTGTTCTAAACTTGATGGCACCTATGTTCCTGAAAGGTGATACAACCCTTCCTAGCAAGGAAGCAACTGTTTATATTGTTTATGTTTATATTTATGTTTATGTTTATGTTTATGTTTATACTGTTTTCTATTACTGTTTATGAGGAGCATTTTTCATTAACAGTCACTTGTTATGGAAACTGTATGGATTTTGTCACGTAAATTGCTCAATGGTTTGGTTTGTGTGTTTCTGTAGCAAAAATCTTCCCTGGATTACTTCAAGCTGAAAACTCCTGCTTTAGAAGGAAACATTCAAACCAAAGCGACAACTTAATCAACCGGCAACTCCAGGCGGCTCTCGTCATGGTACATACGTGTCTATGTCAGTGAAGCATTCATGCCAAGTGGATAAAATAATCTTGGTTTAAAACTCATAACCGACTTTTGCAACTTAAGTTAATGCACTTTTTTCGTCTGAAAGTTCATTTATAGATTGCTGTAAAAATCTGAGGATTAAAATTAAAATTAAAATACAATTTAAAGTGAGACTTAAAGTTCCTTATGCGCATATATGGTGGTACAGCACGTCAAACATGCCATCATCAATTGCAGGGGGTGTTTGGGAAAATGTCTTGTGTTTTGCTTGCTGGGCCAGAATATCACAAATTACGTAGCGGCCTAAATCCAACATGCTCCACCCAGACTTGATGCTGTAATGGTTCGGTTAGAGTTAGAGCATCCCCTGAGATGCTCTATCGACCCTCACCAATACACCATCGAGTCTGCTTGGATCATGTTGGATTTAGCTCTATGCTCTATGGCCTATGCTCTCAGCATTTAAAAAGCTAGAGCGAGGACAAACAAAGAACCATTGGTTGGTAATACCATAAGGCAAGCTTGATTGGCCCAATGGCAATTCCTCCTGATTTCAACTTCCTTGTAAGGTATACCTGCACTGTATTATATTAGGAGGAGTATCACGTGGTTTCTTTTTCTTTTCTCACTTTTACAGCTCAATAAAGTTTTGAGACGACGAAGAGGATTTATCAAATCCACCGTGTTGACAAAAAGGCAAGTTACTTGGACCTTATCAAGATAGGCACTTGTGCGGAGAGCAAATAATCAGAAAAGAAAGTGAGCTTGAGAGGGGTTGATAGGGCTGAATTTATTATGTATGAAAATGTTGTGGAACTTCAACCCCTCCGCGTCAATGCAATGAATCCTCCCACACATGCCTGTTCCTTTCCCTCCCATTACTCCGAACTCCTCACCAAGATTATTTCCTTATCTCTCCACTCCAGCTCCCATGCCTCACATTCCTCTACATTCCATCCTATGATCCTCCATTGTCCTCCCTTTGTTCATTTAGTGACCACCCCTCCCCACCTGTCCCGCATATGTCATAAATAAACCAAGCACCAAATGATGAAGGTTAATGAAAAGATGTTGACAATTGCTCCTTTTCCCAACAAATGGTGTGAATCTGATGGTTTCACAACTTCCAAATATAACAAACCAATGACAGCATGTTGGTTTCTCCTGTAAGTCTGCGTGGTGGGTGGCGTCTCCATATTATAAGGGCACAATTAAAAAAACATTATGCATGACAAAGATTGTTGGAGGCTGAGCTTTACAAGAATTTCTCATGACATCCGATGAGGTTCCTTATCAGGTCTGATCTCATCAGATAGGTTAGTTGGCTTCAGGCGTAACCTACCATATAAAACACAATGTCAGTTTCTGTGTTTGTACAGATGTCTGTCCCCCTTCATAAGGTTAGGTATCAAAGACCAATCTTTTAACGTGAATGTGTGTTCACTAAGGTCTATTTTTGAGGATAAAACAAACTCGAAAAAACATTTTCCCATAAAAGAGTAATTATGTCTCTTCTATTGAAAGTGCAGATGATGGCTTACAAATGGAGCCTCAACAGCGGTGTGCATAAGCTTTAAAAAAAAAATAAAAAAAAATAAATACAAAGCGCAGGGAGGTGAAATTCGCTGCACGTGATGTACAACGCACGCAGAATGAAACAAATGTTAATTTATATCTGTATGATGTCAAATAAATGAAGAAGATATAAGTACACCTGACACTAGGCCGAGGCTTCAGTCTTTGGCATGCTCATGAGGCTGCACCATCGAATAAACTGTTCCAACCCGTCATTTTTGATGAGCTTTTATACTAGTACTAGCAGAAGTACCCGGCATTGCCGGGCGGGGGAGGGGAGGGGAGGGGAACGGGGGGAGGGGGAAGGGGAGGGGAGGGGAGGGGAATGGGGAGGAGGGGAGGAGAGGGGGAAGGGGAGGGGAGGGGGGAAGGGACAGGGAGTGGGAGGAAGAGGGGGGAGGGGAGGGGTGAGGGGGAGGGGGAGGGGGAGGGGTGGGGTAGGGGGGAGGGGTGGGGTAGGGGGGTAAGGGAAGGGGAGGGGGAGGGGAAGGAAGGGGAAGGAGGGGAGGGGACAGGGGAGGAGGGGTGGGGGTAGGGGAGGGGGAGGGGAGAGGGAAGAGGAGGGGGAAGGGGAGGGGGAAGGGGAGGGGGAAGGGGAGGGGGAAGGGGAGGGGGTGGGGGAGAGGGGAAGGGGAGGAAGGAGAGGGGGGAAGGGGAGGAGGGGAAGGGGAGAGGGAGGGGAAGGGGGAAGGGGAGGGGAGGATGGGGAGGATGGAGGGGGGAGGAGGAAGGGGGAGGGGGAGGGGAGGGAAGGGTAGGGGGCAGGGGGCAGGGGAGGGGGGAAGGGGAGGACCAGTCAACAATGACGTTGCAGCACAGGCTGAGTGAAATGCGCTAAGTTAAATATGAATAAAAAATATGGATCTCGTCATCGGAGGTCATTTTTAGGTAGGCCATGTCCTTCCCAAGCCCAATGGCAGAAGTACCCAACAGAAGTACCCGGCATTGCCGGGCGGGGGAGGGGAGGGGAACGGGGGGAGGGGGAAGGGGAGGGGAGGAGTGGGGGGAAGGGAGGGGAGGGAAGGGGGTGGGAAGGGGGGGAAGGGAAGGGGAGGGGGAAGGGAATGGGGAGGGGGAAGAGGGGGAAGAGGAGGAGGGGGAAGGGGAGGGGGGAATGGAAGGGGAGAAAGGGGAAGGGGAGGGGGAGGAAGGGGAGAGTCAGTCAACAATGATGTTGCAGCACAGGCTGAGATTCAGTGTATAATGTTCCTCGCTGAAATGCGCTAAGTTAAATATGAATAAAAAATATGGATGTCGTCATCGGAGGTCATTTTTAGGTAGGCCATGTCCTTCCCAGGCCCAATGGCCATGTCTATGCCAAAAATCAAGTACGTGAGCGAGTCTGGCGCACTGAATTGAAAATATATAGAACGCTCATACTCCGTGAAAAGTGTAGCCGCCGTGTCGCCATCTTGGTTAGCACGACTCGACCGACTCGCTTCGCGGATCTCGTTTGTTTTGAACGTGTCCCAGATTTTAAAAGCCAGACAACTGTTAAAATGCCATTTTGTGCGGCAATAAACTGCTCCAATCGGTTACGGAAGGGTTGTGGAAAGACGTTTCACAGCTGTTTCAAAGACGTTTAATTCATATCGCACAAAATCGACACAAAACACAATCGCACAAAAGGTGAAAAAACGCAATCGCTTTTTGCTCTGAATTACGTGCAAACGCATGACGGAAATCACCATCGCCCAGCATCGAGTGCCAACCAAGATGGCGCCAGGTAGCTGCATCTCCACCTGTGTGGTGTGAATGGCAATGGTCATTCTATATATTTTCAGTTCACTGGTGTGGCGGCGAGGATGGAACATCACGTGATCGCTCTGAGCGAATCAGCGAGCTGCCCTGGCACATGCTGAGAATCCGTGTATAATGTTCCTTGCTGAAATGCGCTGAGGTAAATATGAATAAAAAATATGGATCTCGTCAAATATTTTTAGGGAGGCCATGTCCTTCCCAGGCTCAATGGCCATGTTTATGCCAAATATCAAGTACGTGAGCCTCTCCGTTTAAGAGTCTATAGGTAACACACAAACAAACTGTTATATATATATAGATTCAAATAACCACCACTGACTGGAACTAACCAAAAAAAAAAAAAAAAAAAAAAAAAAAAAACTAACCAATAGGGTCACCACTGACTGGAACTAACCAATAAATTTGGCATACTCACCCCTGGGTGGATGCAAGTTATTGCAGAAGGAGCGCCACACAACAACAGGGCTACATCACCCAATAAAGTCCAGTCGAAGCCCATATGGGGGTAAAATTTGTAACAACCAAAAATGTTTTTTTTTAAATAGAGCATATATAATGACAAATTTTGGGATTTTACATAGCGTATTGTATACCTACGCCAGGCTGAACAGTTTATGTTTTGTATCCCACTGATAGACCAGATGTGCATCATCTAGTCCTTGCACTTGTCACCAAAGAAGAACAAGGTGAAGAAGAACTAAAATCTCATCAAAAAACAAAAGAACCACAAAACAAATAAGAACCAAAAATCTAATCAGCTTGTTCTTGTCACCTAACTAACTTATCCACCAGGTTTTGTCATAATTCGTCCACAACGTTTTGAGATATCATGCTGTACTGTATATCATTTTTGACCCTATTTCTCTCAATGGTGAAGAATCACTTAAAATTCTAGTATCCGGAACCAGATCTTCACCAAAATCTAATCGAATCGTCCATGTCACACACCCAACCTGTCCACCAAGTTTCGTCCGAATCCGTCCATAACCTTTGGAGATATTCTGCTCACAGAGAAACAGGGGTGAATACATAACCTCAGTACACCTTCGGTGGTGGAGGTAATGATCTCGAAAAGAAAAGAAAAATGCATAAAACATAACATGCTAATTCGTTGTTGTACCTTGGCAACATGACAGACTCACAAATGATATCAAAGCTATTCTATCAAAGACACACTGTTGATGTAGGTCAGTCTGGGGTGGCGTCGCAGGTCTGTCTGGGGCGTCGCAGGTCTGTCTGGGGCGTCGCAGGTCAGTCCTCGGTGGCATCGCAGGTCAGTCTGGGGTGTCGCAGGTCAGTCCTCGGTGGCGTCGCAGGTCAGTCCTCGGTGGCATCGCAGGTCAGTCTGGAGTGGCGTCGCAGGTCAGTCCTCGGTGGCGTCACAGGTCAGTCTGGAGTGGCGTCGCAGGTCAGTCTGGAGTGCCGTCGCAGGTCAGTCCTGGGTGGCGTCGCAGGTCAGTCTGGGGTGGTGTCGCACGTGCCACTGCAGTTGCAGAGAGCAGTGCGAGTGACCCCTGTCTCAAGACATTTACACTTTTGAGGACACAGGGTTTGCTTTGAGTTGCATCTGCATTCAATGAACTCCAGACAGACCTTTGCCGCTTCGGTTAGGCTGGTCCAGAAGGGCTTCAAAGATCTTTCCTCTTTCGTACATTTGTCGCCATATCGATAGAGGGCACTGTGTTTGGCCTGGAGGGTAGGAATCAAGCTTCTTGATTAGTAAACAACTCGACAGACATGCTCGAGAAAGCAAAGCTTGTAAGAGAAAGAAAATTGTATCGTAAACTCAGTAGATAGAGCGCATACCTCTGCCACATCCCAACCTGTCCAACAAGCTTCGTCCAAATCTGTCCATAACTTTTTGGGATATCCTGCACACAGCCAAACAGGAGAAAAAATATAACCTCCATTGATGGCGAAGGTCATAATTATCATAACTATGGTCATAATTACCATAACAACCAACTAGAATGGCACTCTTTGGCATCACGACGTCAGCCGTAATGCCTCCACCCACATTATTACATCATTATACATACTTGTAGAAATTTCATTAAAATCCCCTCATCCGTTTTAAAGTACCACATTTTTACCTGACATGACCTCTGACCTTTGACACCAAAATCTAATCAGTTCATCTTTGCCTCATAATATTTACTCATACCAAGTTTGGTCAAAATTCCATTACTGATTCACAACAGTAACACAATTTTTACCTAACAGGACGTCTGACCTTTGACCTCTTGAACCCATAATTGAATCGCTTTATCCTTACATCACTATACATACTTTACCAAGTTTTACTTGGTTCCCTTCAGCCATTCTTACGTTTTCGCGGTAACAAAAACCTCTGACCTTTGACCCCTTGATGCCGAAATCGAATCAGTTCATCTTTGCACCATAATGTATACCTATAACAAGTTTGGTCAAAATAACATCACTGGTTCACAAGTTCGTTCGATAACAGAATTTTTACCTAATGGGACCTCTCACATTTGACCGCATAATCTAATCAGTTCATCTTTGCATCATTATATGAGTACATACCTGTTCCAAGTTTGAGCCTGGTGTTGGTTTAGCAGTTAGGGTGCCAGCTTGGGATCCAAAGATCCTGGGTTCGAATCCCTGTTGATCGCTAAATTAATGCCAGACTCAGCCTGGCATCCTTCCGAGGTCGGCAAATTGAGTACCAGTCCACTGGTAATTCCCTATGTGTCACAAGGGGTGACCAACAGGGTTGGTGGCAGGAAGGGCATCCGGCCATAAAACATTGCTTCAAAAAGGGGACCAAGGTTCCCGAAAAAGGCCAACCCCTGCTCTGCAGGGGAAAATGGCCTCTAAAGGTGGTTCTATACCTGTTCCAAGTTTGACTTGGATCCTGTCAGCCATTCTTAAGTTATCGCATGAAGAAAAACCTATCATGGACGGATACATGGACAGGCAAACACCTGGATGGACAACCCTAAAATATAATGAAACTAGAACGGGCACTCGGTAGAGCGCATACCTTCGCCGCAGCTACTGTTCTGTACTTGGCATGGGAGTGTAGGGAACAGAACAGTGAACAGTTTGGTGCTGATTTCATGCAAATCGGATAAGAATTGACCGAGTTATGACAAAAAACGCACATTTTGCAAGGTCGTGACCCCCCTGACCTTTGACCCCCAACCGCTAACAAGGGTAATGTCTTCACTGGGTCATGTCGTATATCACAAGATCGGGCATTGAATTCTGAACATTTTGGCATTAGTTGCATGCCAATTGGATAAAAATTGACCGCGCTATGGTAAAAATACGATTTTGACCTTTTCGTGACCTTGACCTTGACCTTTGACCCGATTGCTCCCAAAATCTAATCAAATGTGTCCCGTATAATAACCAATCATCCCACCAAATTTCATGCAATTCGGTTGAATACTTTTTGAGTTATGCGAATAACATACACACACACACACACACACAGACATACAAATAAATACACAGCGATCAAAACATAACCTTCCGCTTTTGCGAAGGTAATAATGAAAACAACGACTTCGTCAGCGGAGGCATAAAACTAACTTATACGTGGCAACCTTATCTTAGTCTTCCTCACGAACATCTGGCTTCTACGGTCATTGGCCCAGTTGCATAAAATTCCCTTAAACATAAGGAAAGATTTCCCTTAAGGTACGCTGGAATTCCTTAGCTAAACATTTCCTTAAGTCTGTTACATAAACAACCCTTAAGGATAAGGACTCCTTTAAAGTTAAGGAAATCCTTAGGGGTCGTTGCTATGCCAGGCAACCAATCAGTTAAGAGATAGGAAGAGACGTCCGAAAGCAAGAACACATCATGAACACGTGATTTTAAATGACGCTTGTTATATGTTGTATGGGGAACAGGTGCTTGCGGATGAAGGAGGAATAAAATGATTATTTTGTAAAAAATCATGTGATTGTCATTCACCATTTATTATTTCCGCCACCGGAGTTTATGGCCCAGTTCCGCCACCAGAGCATAGTTTATGGCCCAGTTCCACCACCAGAGCATAGTTTATGGCCCAGTTGCATAAAGGATCCAGAAGGGAAAATTTGAAGATTTCCTTAACTTCTCATTTAAGGACATCCTTTTGTTGAGGATGGTTGCATATACAAATAATCTTTAGGTTTTTTTTTTGTATACAAGATCGAGGCTCGTGTAAGAGCTAACATTGATCACAAAAAAAAAAAAACCGACACACAAAACATACAATAAAGGGAGCGAGAGACAAGATGGGGAGAGAGAGGGAGCACACAAGTACAACAGCAGATAACAGGGACAACGGGAGATCTGGGGGAGGGAGAGGGCTTGGGGGGAAGAGGCATGGGAAGGGGGGAGGGGGAGGGAAAGGTATAACACACATGGACACTGCTAGAACTTCCAAGAAAGAAAGAAGTCGGGATTTCAAAAAAAAGTGGATCTGGGGTGAATTAACGGGGGTAGAAAAGATCAAGGTTTTGAATGGGGGAAGACAAGAGATGGTGGTGAACAGCTGTTTTAAAGACCTGGAGGGAGGAGTGGGATTGAAGAGAGTGAGGGAGTGGGATTGAAGAGAGTGAGGGAGTTTGTTCCAGAGGCGGGAGTAAAGAGGAATGAAGGAGTGAAGGAGAGCAGAGAGTCTTGATTTTGGCAGTTTAACCATAAGAGGCTTGCTGGCAGATCTTGTGCGACCTGAAGGAATATTTGGGGGACAGAGCACAGACAGAGCTGGAGGAGCTAGGCCGGATAGGAGTCGGTAGAAGACAGAAAGACCACCAACCTGCCTGCGGTGAGCGAGTGAAAGACCCCCAGAGTTAGCCTCATCGCGGGAGAGTCCTTAAATCTTTCCTTAAAGTTGAGGGAGCATCCCTCCTCCTCCCCCACCCCCCCCCCCCCGTCCGTAACTGATATAATAATACTACCACAATTGTCACTTATTTCATAACATCGTTAATATTTTGCTTGTAGTTTCGCACTCTCACTTTTATAATTTCATACTTTCAGCATTCTCGGAAAGTGTCCAAACATTTACTGCACACATTAACCCATTCACAATAAAATGGTGAATGAGAATGATTAAATAAATAAAATGGTGAAAATGGTTATTCCTCCTTCATCTGCAAGCACGTGTTCCCCATGCAACATATAACAAGCATGTATGTATCAATAAAACAAGCGTCATTGAAAATCACGTGTTTATTACGTGTTCTTGCTTTCTGACGAGCGTCCCATCGCTAATCTGATTGGTTTCCTGGCATAGCAATGGCTCCTAAGGATTTCCTTAACCTCAAGGAAATCCTTAGCTAAGGACTTCCAAAGGGTTGTTTATGCAACAGCACTTAAGGAAATACTTAGCTAAGGAAAACCTCAACGGAAATCTTTCCTTAACCCATAAAGCACGTGGAGCCAAGATCATGGTTGATATCTGTATGCAAATGAGATTAAACTGACATCAACCCAAACAACGAATCATGACCTTTATTACAATGTTTAATACCCGGGTGACTTATGAACGATTGCTTCTAATTGGTGGAGAAAAGCCGATGACATGAGGCGGGAGGAGGAGGGGCTCCCTTAACTCTAAGGAAGGATTTAAGGAAAAACTTAAGGATATTCATATATGCAACCATCCTCAACTTAAGGATGTCCTTGAGAGAAATGTTCAGAGAAAAATCAAATTATTCTCACATTTGTCCATCAAATTATCAAAAATTTGTCAAATCAAATATATTGGTCAAAGTTAATATATTTGTCAGTCAAATAAATTTGTCGAATCAAATTGTCCTCAAGAGGAAATCCTCATATTTGTCCTTAAGGGTGTAGTACTGGTGAACTTTCCAATATGCCTCTTTTTAAAAAAAACTATGTTTTTACGGTTTAGATTCATACGTATTGTATAAACTCATTCAGTATTTCCTTTAAAATATCTAATGTTATCTTTACACGCAATTTTAAAGAAATATAATATTTTGCATGAAATTTGTTATAACTTTAATTTGCATCATTCTTTTGGGCTGAAATTTGGACAGGATATTCAGAATATCACTTCCTTTAAAATGATGAAGGCTTTTGTTTATAGGAGTAGCCATTGTGGATTTATTGAAGGACAACCAAGTTTTATCTGGTAATTGGCATAATTAGCTAATTAGTGAACATTTGACATAATTTCACAAAATCCTCTCATCAGGTAGTAGAGTAACACATGTATAATACATGTACCAAGTTTTGTGTGAAAAGAATGATAGGTGACATAGAAGATAGAAGTAGAAATGTGTTCTTTGTTTTTCCTTGTTTTTTATTGACGGTCTAATTTATGCAAATCATATGCATGTAATAAGACAAAGAAGCGTTGAAACTGGTCTGAGTTAAAGCCAAGATTATATCTTTCAAGAAAAACTGAAAATTAGATATTAACTTGACTTTGTTTTTGTGTAAAGGCCTCTCCAAGGTACCTATGTAGTTTTCTCAATTTTTCACCAGTACTACACCCTTAAGGATACTTTATGCAATCGGTCCATTGACTATATCAAACAGGCTGGTTATGTGGTAGCAAACACAGGTGAATCTCTCGAGTTTTTTAAAATTGTCTGGATGCCAGTTCAACAAGTTCAAAGGGGTTTTAGCCAAAAGAGAGAAAGGCCTCTGTCACATTTGAGGTCTTTTTCAGAGGTCACATGACTTCCATGCCTGGCATTCCCATTTATTTCCTCTTCGATGAAATTCGCATCCAATCCAGTGAGTGCATGGAAAAAGGGTGATGTTCTTGATTGGGCTTTACCAAGTGTGAGACAGATTCTCTTGACGTTGATGATGTGGATTCCTTTGTCAGAAGCTATCCAAATTTTAGTGTTTGGATGAAGTGAAAGGATGCTGAAGAAAACACCCGACAGGACGACGATGATATCTGTACCAATAGTGCGCACCAGGATAATGCTTGTGTCGTTCTCCAAGGCATTATGGATAGCACACATCTCGCTGAATCTTATACTGCGATCTGGTGGCTATCTGGTTCCAGTAAGAAGAGAGGCCTCCAGGAAAGAGTCTGCATTACCAGTGGATGTCACACTGGCTTTGCACAAAGCTGTCGTTCAGTCAGATGACTCAAATAAACACTTTGGACATGTAAAGGCATAAATATTCACTGGTACCTAAAAAGTAAAGCATAAGGTAAATTCAAGCATGGCACCATGCTTTCATTTTCCATACACAGGCCATCAGGTAAAATAAATGTCATACCAAAATTTGGAATTCAAGACCAACTGAGATGCTATTGAACTGCCTCTAATGAACATGTATGTTATTTCCAACTCTTTACATTATTTCCAGAGCAATATTGATAGCATGCGCATCCACTCCCTAATCTTTTACTATAATTCAGCAAATGTCTGTCTGTCTGTCCGTTCCCACGCACCGTAAAAACGGCTGAACTGATCGCAAAGAAATTTTGGGTGGGTAATCCTGGGACCCCCTGGAGTAAAATAGTCTATATTGTTTTTCCAATTTTTCCAAACACGATGGAATAATATTTACCGATATGAACAGTGATTTGGCTTTTATTGAAATTCTAAAAATACTGTTTAGATTTTGATCATTTGCGTGTGATATGATTTAACGGATGTTTATATGAATCGTTAAAAATAAAAAAAAGCCTTCAATTTACGATATTTTGCCTTTTCATTTGGGCCTCTCAATTGAAGCCCCGCCCATAGGGCGGGTACCGTTGCTAGTATTGTTAACATGCTGTGCCATCTTTTCGATACAGCACCTCTGTTGATGTCAATTTCCCAGAATGCAATTTATCATCAGTACTATTTTGATATTTTTGCAATATTCTTGCATACTAGTTCAAAGAAATGTTGCACCTTGTTTTATGGATTTTTTCCCATTGATTTTGCAAACAGGTAAGTGTCCAATTGCTTTTGTTAATATGTGTATGGATGATGAGCATGCAACTGCCTATATTGTCCAGGCCCGGAAGTATTTTTGTGCTGGCCAGCACTTTTTCAGCACAAACTCCAGAAACAGCAGACACTGTTAACTCCAGCATGCAGAGCTGGATCGCGCTTTGTAGCAACAGGACATCACCATCTCAACGTGGCCACTGCAATTTCCCCAGAGGCACATGCATCTCCTACACACGTGAGTGGAGCATACCAAGTAACCCTGACAGCTCAGGTTGTATCAAGTAAAAGTTGATAAGAGTATGCTAACCATCTTGGGAAGTGAGGCAAAGCTGACATTTTGAGAAATTGCTCTTCATCAGAGCAAAAGAAGGAAGTATGGCTGGAGGGATGATATACAGTGCGTATCAAAAAAAAGGTAATCCGAATTCAAGGGGTTAATATGCAAAGGTTATTTATTTTGACAATTTACATGTGATTTACTAATTAAGAGGAGATCCTCAGCTTCCCATTGATACCTTCCATGCACCATTGCTGTCACACATGACCGAGTACATGTTCATTGAAAATGACAAGTTCAAATCGCATTTTTACAAGTTTTGCTAATCGATGCAAGTCGGGATAATTGGTGCAAAATGAACGTCAGATGTGAACTTTTCTCAGGAATGATTGGCCTTTATGCACCCACACCTTCAACATGTCCACCTCCCCTTTCAACACAAAGCTCACAGTGGCGGAGCATTCCCTGAACTGCTTGTCTCACCATAACCGGGTCATTGCGCAAAGCATCCACTTCATGTCGAATACGGCACTGCAATTCGTCAAGATCACGGGGAGGAGTTATGAACACCTTGTTCTTTAAATGTCCCCAAAGGAAATAATCACATGGTGTGAGGTCAGGTGATCTTGGTGGCCATTCCACTGCATGGTTGAGGGCGATGACTCGGTCTCCAAAGAGTTCCCTCAGTCTATCTCGGACAGCGATAAGACTATGTGCTGGGGCGCTGTCTTGGGCCCACCAAAGATAACTGAAGACACCACGAACCTGTCGCTCAAAGTTCTCCTCCAGCTGCGCT
This sequence comes from Myxine glutinosa, assembly GCF_964187855.1. Lineage (NCBI taxonomy): Eukaryota > Metazoa > Chordata > Myxini > Myxiniformes > Myxinidae > Myxine > Myxine glutinosa. The sequence continues at coordinate 134,422,819 of NC_136266.1, read as the reverse complement.
AAAACTTCATCATTGATCATCTGCAGATACCTGTTACCATTGACATTCCTTTGAAAGAAAAATGGTCTGATCACCTGACCACTTCCACAAACCAAACAGTCCACTTTTGTCGATTCATGTTGGTGTCAAAATGAAATTCCGGGGGTTGCCCTGTCGGTGCATATTCAAGAACATTATGGGTATTGACCTTGCCATCCATGGCGAAAGCAGCTTCGTCGCCGATAACGGGATACCGCAGGAAATTGACATCTGCTTCGCAATGTGCTATCAACCATCTGGCAAGCACCAGCCTCCTGGGAAAATCCCCTGGTGTAAGTTGATGCCGGATGTGAATCCGATATGGATGTTGGTGGAGGTCCAGTCTTGTGATTCAGTTGAATGTTGCCCAAGGCAATCCCGTCCCATTTCGTCTTGCGCTGGTATCCCTAGGATGCTCCAAAACTTGCTGCCTTACTGCTGCAATGTTCATTTCCGATCGCCAAGTGCACCTCCTACCAGAATTCTCCTTGTTGCGGTTGAGGCTAGTGCCATGCTCTTGGTATTTTTTAACATTCGCCCAGATGGTTTTGGCTGCTGGAGGCTCCCATTCTGGGAAACGTTCCCTGATGCATCACGAGTTCGCTGCAAACTTCCAGTTTGGTGAAAGGTTGTAACCACGAAGGTCCGCTGTTTCGTCGTAAGTTGAACCATCTTTTCAATGACTCAGACTGTCTCTAGGCCCATCTTAAATACCCATCTTAAACAAAGGATGACGCAACTGACGATTACCAGACCAGCTTAACAATTTTACATAATCAACTTGGCAGTCGACAAGTAATGCGTCCATTTCAAACTGTCTTGCACCGAATAGTCAAACTTGTAAAAATGCGATTTGAACTTGTCATTTTCAATGAACATGTACTCGGTCATGTGTGATAGCAATGATGCATGAAAGGCATCAATGGAAAGCTGAGGATCTCCTCATAATTGGTAAACCACATGTAAATTGTCAAACTAAATAACCTCTGCATATTAATCCCTTGAATTCGGATTACCTTTTTTTGATACGCACTGTATTTCACAGGATCAACCATCAAATGGATTGGATAAAATATTGAAGGTCAAATATCTTCTTCTTCTTTTTTTTGCTAATCGTTATATTAGTTGCGGAGAACAAATTTTTAATCAGTTTGAGGGTCCTTCATCAGAACTTTATGTCTGCCACAGAGATGGTTCCATCAGTGCAACATCTTGCAGAATGTGTGACCTGGACCAATTTACCGATCATTAAAATACCTGTCCCCGCTTTTGTTTGTTTTTTTGGATACAAGATCGAGGCTCGTGTAAGAGCAAACATTAATCACAAGAAAAAAAACGGACACACAAAACATACAATAAAGGGAGCGGGAAACAAGATGGGGAGAGAGAGGGAAGCACACAAGTACAACAGTAGAGAACAGGGATATCGGGAGATCTGTGGGAGGGAGAGGGCTTGGGGGGAGGAGGCATGGGAATGGAGTTGTGGGGGGGGGGGGGGGGAGGGGGTTGGTGGGAGAGGTATAAAACACATAGACACTGCTAGGACCTCCAGGAAAGAAGTCGGTATTTCAAAAAAAGTGGATTTGGGGTGAATTAACGGGGGTAGAAAAGATCAAGGTTTTGGATGGGGGAAGATAAGAGATGGTGGTGAACAGCTGTTTTACCTGGAGGCTTGTTTTACCTGTTTTACCTGGAACAGCCCTGGAGGGAGGAGTGGGATTGAAGAGAGTGAGGGAGTTTGTTCCAGAGGCGGGAGTGTTGTAAGAATCAGATCGACAACATTGTCCCAGGAGTAGATTTAATTCAGAATCGATCTCTAGCAATACCTGTAAGAAACCAACAAGCCACATATCAGTATACAGTAATCATAGAAGTAAGTAATGGTTTTGCAATTAGTACAAGCAAGCTTAGAACCTAGAGTAACATGCACCATCTGAGAATGCACTACATCACACAGAGTAAATGTCACAGGAATCATCGGAGCGCTGTCCAGTCCGAATTCTTATAGGAGCCTCTCAGTGGTCAGAGTCGGCATAACACCTGGGTTCAACTTCGATGCAATTTCATTACAGGGAGTAAAGAGGAATGAAGGAGTGAAGGTGAATAGAGCAGAGAGTCTTGATTTTGGCAATTTCACCAGAAAACTGACCTGAATACACTGAAAACTGAATACACTGACCTTGATTTTAGGTATTTCTGTCACTTTTCTTGACATTGTTTCAGTCAAGGCCAAGACTAATACTTTCTCTTATACAAGTTAAACATTGGTTAAACAACATTTAACCTGAAGTTGCTGGGGCATGATCTGTAAGTCAAAGATTCTTTTTAGCATAACTTCCAGCATTTAAAGATAAAGTGGCAGTTTCAAAAAAAGTGTTTGTACACAGAGTCAAGGATCTTGGGAGAGCTCATACACTGAACAGATCAGGACATAATAGAGCAAAAGGAACATGAGAGAGAGAGATAGAGATAGAGATAGAGATAGAGTGAGAGAGAGAGAGAGAGAGAGAGACTTTTGAAGCTCTTTTATTATAAAGGTAAGAAACCCATACAAGTCATGCAAATAATAAAGTCACCACAATTCAAAACATGTGCAGCCAAACAACAACAATAAAAACACCAAACACTAAAATAAAAAACTTAACAAACCATGATCAAGTTTACAAAACCCACCCTTTGCACACCATTTTTCCACAAAGGTTTGTAAATCATCTTTCATTTGGAAAAAAGAAAATTCCATGCGTAACCTTGCCATGACTAGAGCCTTAAACACAATTACCACATCACATAAAATATCAGCATTTGCCAGGAGCTTTGCTTTTCTTGTTTTGTAGATTGCTAATTTTCCAATAGAAATTAAGAAATTAGCAAGAGCAGTCTCAGAGCGTTTTTTATAACTAAGTGGTGTTCCAAAGATAAAAACACGTGTAGAAAAAGAAAAGTTCATACGATTAAAAAAAGTTGATAAAAAACCAAAGAAGGGAAAGAGTCTTGCACAATCTACGTAAGCATGGAAAAGGTCTTCAGAAATCATACAAAAGGGGCATTCCACTGAATTATCCTCATTAAAACGATGTAATAAAACATTGGAGGGCAACACCATATGGGCGAGTCTCCAAGCAATATCACCAGTCCTTTTAACAATCGGTGAAACATACATTGCAGACCATTGCGGATGGGAGGGAGACCCAGAAGGCAGTTTCTCTTTCCATCGAGCCCCAAAAGAAAGAGGCTGTAACGAGGGAAACCGAACTGAGATACACAAACGATACAGTCTCTTTTTATCCTTGCTGGAAAGTGGCGATGAGGATAGCAAGATAGATGTTGTGGTGCTATCAGCTGGCAGGCTAGAGCTAGCACAGATCTGTGGTGGTGTACGGTGGTCACCATTGTTGGCGGTTGAGCTCAGGCCCAGGTGCCTAAAAACACACAGGATTTCCTGTAGGACCTTGGCTATGCTCCTCAAAGATCTGATGCCAGTTCTTACTTGAAGATGTCCTGCGGAGAACCAACTGTTCCTGTTACAGTCACGAAGGTCCCGAGTCGTTTTCACGCCAGCACTCACAAAACGTTGCACAAAGGCACGTGAGCGAGGAATAGCAGGAAAGAGGGCATTGTAGAAAAGGGGTTCCCGGAGGAACCTTTCACTGTTGTATGTCTCCATTTGGCGAGTTATTGAAATGGACCGCCAGACGTTCAAGACATCTTGGTAAAAGTCAGGGAGCAGCGAAGCATCGACATGTTGCAGCTCCATGAAGAAGAGTTCACAATTGTACCCAAGCATGCCGGCTTGTTTTAGTATACAGTTTGCAGTCGATTTCCAGGGCAAGGCCTCCAGAAATATAAAACGACGAGCTGTGGAGACTCGGAAGGCCATCACCCGACAAAGAATGTCCACAAGCCCATGACCACCTTCTGCCAGTGGGAGGCAAATAGTCTCTGGCTTTAGCCAGTGTTTGCCATCCCAAAAGAAGTCAAGTAAACATTTTTGGATTGACGACACCAACGTTGCAGGTGGCTGCAAGGCAATCATTTTATGCCATAAGAGAGGGGCCACCAGGTTGTTAATGACCAGTGCACGACCTCGGAAAGACAAGGTCGACAAAATTCCTCTCCATCTGTTTAATTTGTTGCTGATTTTGTGGAGCAAACCATCCCAATTCCTTTTGACAAAGCCTGGGGTTCCAAGGTAAACACCGAGGTATTTCACACCTTCTTTTTCCCATGTCAAATTCATAGGGAGAATTGGAAGGGCAGAAGGTGGCGTACCGCCGACCCAAACTGCTTTGCATTTCGACCAATTAATTTGCGTTGTACATGCTTGAGAGTAAACCCGTAGGCACTCAAATAGCAGAGCAATGTCATTACTGCTGCGAACAGCAACACATACATCATCAGCATAGGCCGAAATGATAACGGGATTTTCTGAGGGAGTCACTGAAAATCCCATAAGAGAAGATCGTAAACGAATCAAAAGGGGCTCAATGCAAAGAGAGTACAATATTCCAGATAAGGGACAGCCTTGCCGAATTCCCCTCCCAATCCGCAAAGGTGAACAGAGACCATCATTGATTTTGATCAAGCTAAAAATGTGATTATACAATAAGGATACATATGAAATAAAGGATGCCCCAAAACCAAATTGCTTTAAAATGTGAAACAAATACTCATGATTAACAGAGTCAAAAGCCTTTTCTTGGTCAATAAAAAAGAGACCGGTATGTTGTTGTTGAAATGCACACACATCCCACAGGTCTCGTACCAAAAAAATGTTATCGTGCATAGATCTGTGCATAACACAGTACGATTGATCCTGATGTATAACTGTGCTTAGAACAGTCTTTACACGGTTAGCTAGCGTTTTGGCAAAAATCTTGTAATCTGTGCAGAGAAGAGAGATTGGACGCCAGTTCTGTATCAATTGCAGGTCGTTTTTCTTAGGGATAAGGCAAACAACTGCACGCCGACAACTAAGGGGTAACAATCCCTCACGCAGACTGTATAAAAACACTGAGTGCAAAGCAGGACCAAGCATGTCCCAAAAGGTTTTATAAAATTCAGCTGGTAGCCCATCAAAACCAGGAGCCTTATGATCAGCAAGGCCATCGAGCGCAGTTTTAAGTTCACCGAGAGTAATGTTCTCATCCAAGACATGCCGTTGATGCTCATCTATCTGCGGTAAATTGGTCGTAATATTCTGCATTGCAGGCACATCATTGGGCTTAAAGGAAAACACATTCTCAAAATAAGACCGAACAAAGTGAACAATCTCCGTATTATCACTAAGAATATGCCCATCACTAGCCCGAAGACTAAGCATTTGCTGGCTCGCCTTCGTCGTCTTCTCAAACTTAAAGAAATCTTTACAACATGTGTCTGACGACAGTAAACTATTAACTCTCAGCCTGACTAAGGCACCAATACCATTTTCTTGAATTAATTCCTTAAGCAGAGTTTGTTTTTCAAAGAGGAGTTGACACCGTCTTTCATCACTGAGGACCTCAGCACCTTCCTGCAATCGTAGAATTTCTTGTTTCAAGGCATCAATACATAATTGTTTACTTTGAGAGCAATTGGTTTTGTATTGCTGACAGAAAACACGGATCTGCGCTTTAGCATAGTCCCACCACTGACAGAGATTTAGGAAACGATGTTGGAAATCCACAACCTTGTCCCAAAAAACCACAAAGGATGATTTAAAGAAAGGATCGCTCAGAAGTGAGGTGTTAAGAGACCAATACAGAGTGCGGCGTTTGAAGCGAGGAAAGGAAAAGCACAGTTTTACCAAAGAATGATCAGAGAAGCCTGAAGGGACAATAGCCGTATATGTCACAAGGTTGACAGCAGAGTTAGGAATATAAAATTTATCAAGACGAGCAAGTGAAAGATGATTTAGTAAAACCCGACACCAGCTAAATTGCTGCAGGTTTGGGTGTTGTTGCCGCCATACATCGTTGAGGTCATGCCGCGAAGTTATACTGGAAAGAGGCCTACTTGAAGCTAGATGTGGCTCTGCACTGTTCCTATCTAAAGTTGGGTTTAAAGTACAGTTAAAATCACCCCCTAAGCACAACAACGTATCAGAAGAGAGGTGTCTCAGGAAATTAAAGGACTGATTAAAAAAAGTTCCTCTATCTGTGCTATCACTTGGAGCATAGACGTTAACAAACATAAATCGTTGCTGATTGTATTCAAGCTCTACAGAGGCTAGATAGCCTGGTACGATTTCCTTAAAGATGGGGGGGGAGACAGACAAACGTGAACTGACAAAAAAAGCAATACCCGCACTCACAGAATCTGTATTACTAAAAAACCAAGTGCCAATCAGCTGTTGCTGCCAATCAGCCATGCAGTCTGCAGTGGCACGGGTTTCTTGCAATAAAAGTACATCAATCTTTTCCCTCCTGGCTAATTGCACAGTTTGGGACCGACGCAGCTGACTGCGCCCACCATTAATGTTCAAGCTTGCTATGTTCATAGAAACATAGGCAGCAACACAGCCATTACAGGTTTAATTCTTTCCTTGCTGTGACAAGGTACCTCTTCAGTCTTTTCAGTGATTGATCAGAAATATGAAGGGCCGCAGATTGTTGTACAACTTCCTGAGCCCCACTAATGAAGGCGTGAGTATCAACGAAGAAATCGCAGATTTTCACGCGCTTTTTACGGTAAGTTTTTTGTAGGAAATCCACGATTTCAGCAGGAGGGACGGAGCCTCCAGAGACATGCTCCGATGAGAAGTCGGCCTCACCATCACTCAGTGAGGCAACGGAAGAACCCCCATCAGAGTCACAATCATTGCATTGAGAGTCCATTGCTGAGGCAACAGGCTCATCGACGTGAAAATCTGAGACTTCAGCACTATCGCCCTGCTGACCATGAGCTTGACAAGGCTCAGCTGCCTCAATGGAGGATTCCACAGACAGATCACTAGTTCCAACACACTCACCACTCCCCACAGAGGGAGGGGTGGCACAATCAACACAAGCTTCATCAGGGGACACACATGGAGGCTCAACCTCACATGGAGGTTTACCCTCAGAACACTGGAGAGACTCAGGTGCTGTCTGGCCAACACATACATTTTCAGCATTTATCACATTACCCTCAGAGTATTCTGAAGGCGGGGGAGGTTGAGCAATTTCCTCAACTGGAGGAAACTGCTGAGGAGGAGGTCGCGCTCCACCATAACCTTCACTAACCACTTGAGCGAAGGTTGGAGGACAGGCCAAGACCTTAGTATCAGGCTCGTTGAGGTCGCTAGAAGGTGGGAAGGTTCTTTTCCTGGTTCTCTGTTTGTCTACAATGGGGTTTGCATCAGCACCACCCATACTGTTTACCTCATCGACAACGATCTCAATAGAGCCCTGCTGTTCATCACCATTCAGGCTAGTGGCTCTATCTGCGGACTTTTTCGGGCACGAGTCTTTTAAATGACCATATTGACCACACTCAAAACAAACTAGAGACTCTGTGGAGACAAAGACCCGATAAGTGTGACCTTTGACCTTGAAAGGCAATACCGCATTTAAAGAGGTTACACCACGCGGTAAAATCATATAAACAAAACGACGAAAGGACATGACGTGTTTTAAACGGTTATTTTTCCCTCGTACAGGAACCAAAGTAACTGAAGAGACAACAGAACCAAGTTTGTTTAGTTCAGTAACCAGGTCTTTGTTCTTAAGGAACGGAGGAGCGTTAGAGAGAGAAACCCGAACTGCCGGCGTGTCGAGTGGACATACCTGAACAAACACGTCGGGAGCAAAGAATAGCCCGTGCTCGACTATTTGAGCAACCATGGGCACTGTGGAAACAAAGATTACCACGCGTTTATTCATGCGAGAAGCCGCTTTTACATTATCCAAACCGATTAACTCTCCGACCGCAAGGATAATGGCCTCCACATCGATTCCCGACGGAGGTGAGCAAACTAACCCATGCTTCCGGGTTAGCGCTTCAAGAGACGTGTAACGAGAGCTATCCGCCATCGTTTGCACGTTTAAACAAAGGGTAAATGTATAAAGGTTAATGAAGCCAAAAAGCTCCAGTAAACAAACGAAAAATAAAAATATTTACGAAAAAAGAAACGGAAAAAGGATTATGATTTGTAACACGAGGCGAAAAAAACCCGAAGAGGGAACCGCCCTAAGGGGGAACCTTTACCGGTCTCACCACGTGTGCTCTCTCACTTTCTCACTCTCAAGAGGGGGGGGGGGGGTATGATAACGTGGAAGGGTGACACACAAAAGACGGAACAAAGGTGAGAAAAGGTAAGGGGAGGGTAAAGATACAAACCACGAGCACGGAGCTACAATGCCAAGACACGAACAGACGCCATGACACCGCACCCAACACACGAACGGGGGAGAGAGAGAGAGAGAGAGAGACAGAGACAGAGACAGAGACAGAGACAGAGACAGAGACAGAGACAGAGACAGAGACAGAGAGAGAGAGAGAGAGAGAGAGAGAGACTTTGACTTTTTAGTCCTTTTATTACAAAAATATAAAAGTAACAATCTACACGTTTTGCAATAAAATCAATAATGCCAACAAAAAGAAAAAAAGAAAAAGAAGAAGCACCCAATGATCATCAAATAAAACAATCAGTATTTCACAACAGTATTCTGAATTCATTTTCTTTAACCTCACAAAACCCACCAACACACCAAGTATCAACAAAGTTATGAAAATTTCCGGACTCGTTGGACAGGGTAAATTCCAGTTTCAATCTTGCTGAGATTAATGCATTCAAACACGACATGATGTTGCAGTGCTCTATCGGTTTGCCAGATAGTTTGTCTTTTCTTGTTAGATAAACAGCAAGCTTCGCAGTTGCTATTAGGAAACTAAACAGTTTAGATGCAGGATTCTGTTTAGGGGCAAAACCAAAGACGAAACTTCTCAAAGAAAAGGTAACATGCATTTCATGTGCAATGTAATTCAACCAATGAAACAAAGGAAATAATCGGATACAGTCTATGAATGCGTGAAACAAGTCCTCATTGACTGTACAGAAGGGACAACAAACAGATACAGGAGAAAAATGTCTAATAAACGTGTTAGAGGGAACAATCCAGTGGGCCAAACGCCACTGGAGATCACCTGTTCTTTTGGATGTGGGCTCACTGTACATGGCTTCCCAGATAGGTTCGGAGGGGGGTCCTCCGGGTAACAATCCTTTCCATCGGGTAACTCCATTTAACGAAGGGTTCCCATTTAACAGCTTGAGGCACATCTTGTAGATGCCCTTGCTGTCCATTGTCTGGAAAAGCTTTGACCCATCGCTAACAGGGGGCAAATCGTTTTGAATGGGTTCAACAATTAATTTAGGCACTGTCGGCTCATTTAGATCTTCTTCTGTACCTCGAGTCCAAGTTAGGCCAAGTTGCCGTCCCAACTGAATCATTTTCCTCAAAATTTTTGCAATCATCCTATGGGACCAAATCCCTGTCAGGTCGGCGATTTCACTTACGGATTTCCAACCATACCCTGAGTCATGTCGGAGATGCCGCACCTTCACAATACCAGCTGCTATAAAGTGTTGGCAAAAATCTCGACTCTTTGGAATGTCGGGAAAGAGAGGGTTGTAGAACAAAGGCTCGTGTGCCAGCATTTTCGTTACATATGTGTCCGCCTGACGACTCACAGAAAGGCTCTGCCAGGCATTTAAGAGGCTTTGGTAAAAAGCAGGGAGAACCGATATGTCGACATGCTGGAGGTTCATTTGAAAGAGTTCAAACCCGTACCCGAGCCTACCCGCTCGCTGCAGTACAAGGCGTGCAGGGAGCCGGCCTGGCAGATGTTCCATGTAGAGGAGACGTTGAATGGACCGCAGCCGGAAGGCCATTAGGCGGGCTTTGATGTCGACGAGGTTGTGGCCACCCTCAGCCGAGGGGCGACATATCACATCGGGTCGTAGCCAGTGGTAGCCTCCCCAGAAGAAGTCCACCAGTTTGCCCTGGAGTGCTTTGAGTAGGGCCTCCGGCGGTTGCAGGCAGATGAACCTATGCCACAACATTGTGGCAACTAAGTTGTTGATCACTAGCACACGGCCCTTGAAGGACAAATGAGGTAAAACCCTTTTCCATCGGTTCAATCTTTCTCCCACTTGCTCAATTACTCCGTCCCAATTTCTTTGAGCATACTGTGGGGAACCAAGGAATATGCCCAAGTACTTAATTCCCTCACTTCCCCACAGCAACCCTGCGGGGAGGGATGGGGGCGGCTGTGGTACAGGCTGAAGAAGGTTGCGATAAAGGGAGGGTATCCATAACGTCTTGCTCTTGTTCCAATTGATTTTTAAAGAGGAGGCAGCGTGAAACTTTGACAGGCACTCAACAACGATATCAATATCATCCTTATCTTTTACAAAGATGCAGACGTCATCCGCATAAGCACATAGGGTTAGCGGTGCACTCATGGGAGTGAGTGCTATTCCAGAAATCTTCTTTCTCAGTAGATTGAGAAGAGGCTCTAAGGAAAGAGCAAACAATAAACCAGAGACTGGGCACCCTTGCCGGACCCCTCTCCGAACCTTGATGGGGGGAGCCAGCACATTATTAATCTTAATTAAACTAAATACATCCGTGTATAGCAAGGAAATGTAGGAACGAAAGTTTGCTCCGAGGCCGCATGCCTGTAACACATGATGCATAAACTTATGGTCGATACTGTCAAATGCCTTTTCAAGATCAAGCGACATCATTCCAAAGTCCTCTTTAACATGGTTACCATCAATGAGATCTCTGATTAAAGAAATATTATCATGGATGGATCTTCCAGGAACACAGTAACTCTGTTCTGGCAGTACTAGATCACCAATAACCTTTTTTAGTCGATTAGCCAGTACTTTTGAAAAAAGCTTGTAGTCCGTGCACAGCAGGGAGATCGGTCGCCAGTTCACCAAAAGTCGGGGATCTTCAGTTTTCGGGAGCAAGCACACTACGGCTCTTCTTAGACTCAGCGGCATTATACCAGTCTGTATAGAAGTGTCCAAAACATTCAGCAACTCAGGGCCTAAAAGGTCCCAAAATGTCAGAAAGAATTCGGGAGGTAGACCGTCAATACCCGGAGCTTTCCCTGAATCCATGGCAGCAAGAGCACAGGTTAGCTCAAGGAGGGTGATTGGTAGGTCAAGCTCCAACCGTTGAGCCTCAGTTAGGGAGGGGAGGTGAGAGGTTAAATCCATCATTGTATCATTACAAACAGTCTGCTCCTCAAAAAGTTTTGTAAAGAATTCAATAATGTTTATTCTAACATCATCCTCGTTGACAACAACGTTGCCTCTTGAGTCCAAAACAGAAGAGATTAGCCGTGATGGCTTGCTTAAGGATTCTAAATGAAAGAAAGACTTGTTTGGGGTGTCTGATAACTTTACATTCTGTATTCTAAGTCTAATTAATGTTCCGGCTGCTTTCTCTTGAACTAACTCCCTTAAAAGAGCTTTCTTTACAAGCAATAACCGGTAATTGGCGTCATTGTTTTCATGAGCCAATTTATTCTCCAAATGTAGAATATCCAATTCCAACCGGGCCATTGTAATGTGCTTGTCGTTTGTGCTGTGTGATTGGAAACATTGACAAAACACCCGAATTTGAGATTTCATGTTATCCCACCATATGCTGGATGAAGAAAAGGAAGATTTCTTTGCTACTAGACTTGCCCAGAAAACACGAAAGGCTTCCTTAAACATACCATCTTCTAGAAGTCTAACATTAAACTTCCAATAAGCGCTCCTACTTGCGGGTTGAGGAAAGGAAAGGTTTAGGGTTACCATATGATGGTCTGAAAACACGGAAGGAAATATATTTGAAGAAACCGCAGTATTTTTAAAGGGTACGTTGATGTACCATCTGTCAAGCCTTGCCAAGGATACTCGACTATTGGCGCATCGACACCAGGTGTACTGGGATGTGCTTGGGTGGTGCAACCGCCAAACATCAACGAGGCCCATTGTGCTAAAAAAATTGGATAAGTGTACATGGGACTCAGGATGGGGTTCGGCAGAATTTCTGTCAACCGATGGGTCGAAGGTGCAATTGAAATCACCTCCGACACACACACAATGATCAAAATCAACTGATCTTAAGTGATTTATCATTGCGGTGAAGAAGGACTTACGCTCTATGCTATCACTTGGCGCATACACATTAAAAATGGTGTAATGGAAGTTATGGCTTACTAGTTTGAGAGAGCTAAGCCGACCATTTATTACCTCCTGAAAATGGCATGACACACACGAGGCCTGGCTTCAGCAAGAAGCCGATTCCAGCAGATGAAGCTGATAAATTGCTGAAATAGCATTGGCTCTTAAAAAGTTGATGCCAGTTATGTTCCACATTTGGTGTGATGTGAGTTTCTTGAAGTAAGATCACATCCACCTTTTTCCGTTGAAATATGTTTTTTACTTGAACCTGGCGGAGGTGTCTAGCACCACCACCGTTAATATTTAAGGTTGCGAGTTTTATAGTTTTCATCCTGTATTGATGAAATCAGCCTGTGGCTGGGAACACTCTACACCTGCACGTGTGATGAATTTTCTTAACCTGTGGTATTGTGACTTATTCAGGTCAAATTGTTCAGGCGTTTTAATTATGGATTTTGCAGTGTGGATGAATGCAGCCAAATCGTCAAAATGGTCTTTAATGACTATGTTACGCTGTCTGTATGTTTCGGCTAGAAACGACACGATGTGTTGGGGGGGTATCTGTGACTGAGATGCTGATGACTGTGACAGCTCAGTCACTTCCACCTCGTCCTCAGACTCTGACAGGTCTGATAATGTCCCACCTGGATCTTGGGCCTTACTTGCAGCTCTCACGAGCTCCTCTGGAGGCATCTCCTGAGATTTCGTTGGGTACTCTGGTACACACTCACGAGCAGACTGGTGCTTACTTTCTTTATGTGTGTTTTGGCAAATGGCTGCAGATCTCTGCGTAGCCGGGGTTACGATTTCTGTTTGTGAGACAGAGCAATTTGTTTGGTCACCAGTCCGCTCAGCTACTGGAGGGGGGACCGGTGGTGCTTCGCGTTCAGGCTCAAAAATGGCCGCATTGTTCGGATCAATGTCGGCTTTATTCTCAGAGCTTGGGAAATCAGTAACATCTTCTTTACCACTTTGGCGTTCGATATTTTCGTTTGCTGTAAACGTTTTGCCCTCTTTTGCAGAGACAGTGTCTCTGCCCAAGACAGCCTTCTTTATCGCACCATCGGGGCTATTTGTTAGTGGTGCTTTCCGTTTTTTGGTCAGTATGACAAGTTCTTCATTCATGGGTTCGTCAGCAGTACTAGCATCACCAAGTGCCATCTCACTGGGTTTGGGTAGCACCGGGGCGTCGGGAAGCACGGTCGGGGCGTCGGGAAGCACAGTCGTGGCGTCGGGAAGCACAGTCGGGGCTTCGGGAAGCACGGTTGGGGCTTCGGGTAGCACGGTTGGGGCTTCAGGTAGCACGGTTGGGGCTTCGGGAAGCGTAGTCGGGACCTCGGGAAGCACAGTTGGGACATCAGGAAGCACCGTCGGGGCGTCGGGAAGCACGGTCGGGGCTTCAGGTAGCACGGTTTGAGCGCCAGGAAGCACGGTTTGAGCGTCGGGGAGCACGGTTTGAGCGTCGGGGAGCACGGTCGAGGCGTGAAGAAGCACGGTCGAGGCGTGGGGAAGCACGGTCGAGGCGTGAGGAAGCACGGTCGAGGCGTGAGGAAGCACGGTCGAGGCATGAGGAAGCACGGTCGGGGCGTTTTCTTTTTTACAGCCCACATTGGTGTGTCCCAATTTGCCGCACTTCGTACAAGATGCTTTGGGACAAAACCTTTTGACGTGTCCGAAGGCTCCACAAAGGAAGCACGTTAAGGTGCCTGACGAAGCATACATTTGATATTGACGATCATTTACCGAAATTTTAAACGAGATGTTTAGTCCTGTATCGTCGCCGCGATCAGGAAGCACCATGAATACTTGTCTCCGGAAACTCATAACATGTTTCATTCGTTCATCCCGACATCCCAGGGGAATCATCGAGATTCGGGAAACAACAGTTCCATACCGGGTCAGAACAGCCATTAATTTATCATCTGTGATAAACGGAGCGACATTTGAAATAATAACTTTAATCGCCGGTGTGTCCATCGGGGAAACCATGACGAACTGCCCACCTTTCAATGACAGACCGGTACTAACAACATCATGCACGAACTTCTCGTCCGACACGAAAACAACAAACTTTTGGTTCATCCGCGACGCGGCGCGGACATTTTCATCGCCGATAACATTCCCTACAGCTAGGATAATGTCCTCGGTAGGAACACCTTCGGGAGGGACACACACGAAAGCATGCTTCCTTGTTAGGGTTTCAAACCCTTCCTGCCGTGCACGAACACTCGCCATAGCGGCGATGTCTCACCTTTCCACCTTGACCAGGCGGAAAGGACACAAAATAAATAAAGTCGAAATGAAATAATGAATAATAAAGTTCACACGACGCGAGTAAGGTAAACAGCACCGACGGAGCAGGTAGACTGAACCGAACGGGTCTGCTCTCACCTTTGGGCTCTTCTCTCACTCTCTCTGTCTCAAGGGAGGGAAAGGGGCACAGGTGGTAAAGAGGGACACGACAAAGGCGCGATGGGAATGGAAGGAATGGGGGGGGGGACGGGACAACACAACACAACACGGAGCTACAGCACACGAACACCAGTGCACGCCATCTTGCCACGCCCAACACACGAAAGGCCAGCAGGGGGCGCGCGAGAGAGAGAGAGAGAGAGAGAGAGAGAACCAACAAAGAAGTTGAAGGACAAGATAGAAAGATACTTGGACAAACAATAGGTGTGAGCAGGCATGGGGGCAGGAGAGGATGCATGGGGTGGACAAGATGGATACAGGACACTCTAAGGAGGGAAACACTGGAAATTTGTAACGATGACTTTGAGTGTGAGATGGCAATACCTGTTATACCACAATACCTGTTATATACAAGACTAACAAGCGCTACGCCTAGGTCTCCCGTCGGTGAAGTGATGTGAGTTGACAAAGTGGAAGACACAGGAAACATGTAAGAGTCGATAATATTTGCGAGTGGGTTGGAGACACACCCACACACCAGATTAGAAGTTAGTAGTTTGTTTATTTTTCAAGATATTCCACTCAAAGGGTTCAGACATATATGGTGGCGGCCATCTTGGATTTTGACTTGGCGACCCAATTTTTAATAGCGTTCTTCCTTATGCCTAGATACACCCACACACCAGATTATAAGTTGGTACTTCGCTTATTTTTAAAGATATTCCGCTCACAAGGTTCAGACATACATGGCGGCGGCCATCTTGGATTTTTACGTGGCGACCCAATTTTCAATAGCGTTCTTCCTTATGCGTAGATACACCCACACACCGGATTAGAAGTTAGTAGTTCATTTATTTTTCAAGATATCCCGCTCACAAGGTTCAACACACGCACACACACACACGGATGGAGGGGAAAACCATAGTCCCCCTTTCGCTCCGCAGTGCGATGGGGGACAAAAACAATACCTGTTAAAGATATATCTCTCTCTATATCTCTCTCTCTCTCTCTCACACACACACACACACACACACACACACACACACACACAATTGTACAGTATCGGTTGTTCCTAAATTTAAATAATTTAAAGGATTGTTGTAAATGATGTTAATTTCACAACATCCCATGTTCAACTTTATTTAAATTGTAAACCTCAAACATAGTTTCTCTAGCTAAAGCAAGAACCTTAACCTGCAAGCAATGGACTAGTTTCCCGACTGCATGGATCATCAGCTGGGCACCGTTCTTCCTCGAGGTTTCAATCCTTTCAGCCCAGGACCTCCCCAAACGGCGGATCCACAACCTCGATCATGGATCCACATCAATTGATGGTAAATCAATAGATCCACAACCTCAGTTGCGTCCAGGCAGTCAGTCAACCCATCAATGCAACATCACTTATTCCAACTTTACTCGCAATAGGATTTAATGTGTTATCATTGTTACGTGCTCCTCCCCGAATCCCCTGGTCACGGTGTACCTCCGAGCCCCGAGAGGAGTCACGGCAGAAAGATGTGTTATTCTGTATGTCAAAGATCAATGGTGAAGCCACACCAATTGTTACAAACAAACAAGTATTGTATTAAGATCACACAAGAATAACAGTACAACAAGAATAGTAATCAATTGTACAACCAATATATATTTCCTATGATGGTACCATCAGGTTCGTACAATATAACTCACTGTGCTCCAAGTGAGCGAAAAGAAGAAGATTCCCAATGTCTCTATTCCCGGCTTCAAGCCAAGGTTGATCCGCTCCAGCGATCGTCAGAACGATGTCTAATCGAGACCCGAATACCGTTCGGATGACAGTCACAGTCACGCGGCCAAAGCTGCGCAAAGGCATCCTCAAGGCGACTGGGAAATCCAAAGGCGCCTCCAGGCGACTGGGAAATCACACCCTCGGGTATGGACGTTTCACGGCTCACAGTCGGCGAATCGCAAATTTACCTTCAAAATCCACGTTACACACACACACACCAGATAAACGTCTGAATGCGGTGAAAACGGCTGAAGCGAAGCAAAGAAAACCTTGCGCGACGCGCAAAGCGCGCGAGTCAAAATGGCCGACGGCCCGTTCTCGAGGCGTAACGGCCCGACGATGATTCTCCTCGGAATCCACCGCCAAAACCTGACACGCAGGTTGATCTGTCACAGCGATAACAACTCTGTCGCAGGAATCCCTTTCCTGGGAAACCCGAAAGTTCGCTAGTGACTCCCGTTCGCCAGCGTTTGCTCCAGAACTCGAAGCAGCTCGGCTTTCTTGTCGAACTCACTCACTCCGCCTTCTTTTTCCTCTCTTCCAATTCTTCGTCGTCCGGTTCCGGTTCCATTTAAAACATTAACTTTTTTACCTTTTGAAAATAGCAATATCTATTTCCCTTAAATGACAACAATAATAGTACATGGAATCAAAAATGTTTACAGTGGATGAAAACCATAACAACGGAAGTGAAGAATCCGTAACACTTCCCCCCCTCAAGAGAGAAAGTTTGAACATCGTGAAAACTTTCTTTGCACGCAAAAACTCTTTTCACAAACAAAAGTAAAACTCACACCCAAATCATCAATTCCCGTGAGCAACGATAATTAATATTTCCAAAAATAAAGCAACAAAACTTCCAAACAACCTACAGAAAATTGCAAAGTGAGTTCACTCTGGACAAAGCATCAGCAACGACATTGTCCCTGCCCTTTACATGCTCAATTTCCAAGTTGAACTCCTGCAAAGCCAAACTCCATCTCATCAAACTCTGATTTTTATTTTTCATTTTTTGTATGAAGGTTAAGGGGTTGTGATCAGTGAAGACTTTTATAGGAAAGGTAGTAGTTCCCAGATACACCTCATAATGCTGAAGCGATCGCAGGAGAGCAAGGGTCTCTTTTTCCACAGTGGCATAATTTGCCTGATGTTTGTTAAACTTTCTGGAGTAGTAGCACACCGGGTGATCCACTCCATCCTCATCTTCCTGTAATAGAACTGCCCCAGCCTCCACATCACTTGCATCAATGGCCAACTTGAAAGGTGCTTGAAAATCCAGGGCTGCGAGGACAGGAGAGCTCATGAATATTGCTTTGACGTGGGCAAAGGCAGCCTGACATTTGTCATCCCAAACAAACTTGGTCTCTTTCCTCAGCAAATTCGTTAAAGGGGCTACCACATCAGAAAAATTCCTGCAGAACCGCCGGTACCAACCAGCCATACCCAAGAATCTCATAAGCTCCTTCTTCCCTTTTGGAACTTGGAAGCGATCAATGGCTTCTATCTTGGCTGTCACCGGTTGCACCTGACTCTGACCTACTACATGGCCGAGGAACACCACCTGTGCCTTTACAAACTCACTCTTAGATAAGTTGATGGTCAACCCTGCCTCGGTCAGTTTCTTGAAAAATGCATGGATTTGTTTAACATGATCTTCCATGGTCATAGTGTGGATGATGACATCATCCAGATAAGCCTCCACCCCCTCAAGGTCTGCAATAAGCTTATTAATCAGCCGTTGAAATGTAGCAGGCCCGTTTTTCAATCCAATGGGAAGAACCTTGTACTGATACAACCCATTTGGTGTGACTAAAGCCGAGATTTCCTTGGCCCTATCAGTAAGAGGAATCTGCCAATACCCTTTCAGCAAGTCAAACTTAGTTACAAATTTAGCTGGGCCTATTCTATCAATACAGTCATCAATCCTCGGGATGGGATATGAGTCGGTCGTGGTCACTGCATTAACCCGTTTTAAATCCGTACAACAGCGAAAACTGCCATCGGGTTTTGGAACCAACACACATGGTGAGCTCCATTCACTGCTGCTTGGTTTGATGATGTCATTCTCCAACATATACTGAACCTCCTTCCGAAGAAACTCCATCTTCACATGGTTCATCCGATAGGGGTGTTGCTTCACTGGAGTGGCTTCCCCCACCTCAATATCATGATATACCAAGTCGGTACGACCAGGTACATCTGTGAACAAATGTGCAAACTCAAAGATTAGGCTGGACAGTTGTCCTTGTTGTTCACTCGTCAAATGACCTAATTTCTCATCTAAATGACTCAACACTTCTGTGTTCGTCAATCTGGGACAAGCCTGGTCATCAAAGTTATCAAACTTCACACTGGCGTCAACCTCTGGATTCTCATGCACCCCGACAACAGGCACGACAGGTGAGACAGGAACCATTTCTTCCACAGGCTTCCTCCCATGATATTTCTTCAGTCGGTTGACATGACACAGCTGCCGCTTTTTCCGTCGGTCGGGAGTTGTCACCACGTAATCTGTTTCATTAACCCTCCTTTCGATTGCATAGGGACCAAAATATATAGCCTGTAGTGGCTGACCTGGAACAGGAAGCAACACTAACACTCGGTCCTCAGGGCTGAAATGTATTATCTGAGATTTCTTGTCATGTCTCACTTTCATTTTATCCTGTGTCACTTTCAAGTTGCTTCTCGCAACTTCACAAGCCTTTGCCAATCTGTGCCTAACCGTTGACACATACTCCACCACTGTTGACTGTGACTCCCCCTGTAGCCACTGTTCTTTCACCAATTTCAACGGTCCTCGCACTGCGTGTCCAAACACAAGTTCAAAAGGACTGAATCCCAATTACTCCTGAACAGATTCCCTCGTAGCAAACAACAATAAGGGTATTCCTTCATCCCAATCCTTGTCACATTCGAAACAGTACGTTCTGATCATATTCTTCAATGTCTGGTGAAACCTTTCCAAGGCCCCTTGGCTCTCGGGATGGTAAGTACTTGATCTTACTTGCTCCACTCCCAACAGGTGTACCACTTGCTGAAAAAACGTTGACATGAAATTGGAACCCTGATCAGACTGGATGACCTTAGGTAGGCCAACCAAAGTGAAAAATTTAATCAAGGCATTCGCAATAACTGCCGCAGTAATTTTCCGAAGAGGCATTGCCTCTGGGAACCTTGTGGAAGTGCACATGATGGTCAACAAATACTGATGTCCAGCCTTCGTTTTAGGTAAAGGGCCTACACAGTCAATAATGACACGGCTGAATGGCTCTTCAAAAGCTGGCATGGGTTTTAAAGGTGCGGATGGGACTTTCTGATTAGGTTTTCCCACCAGCTGGCAAGAATGGCAAGATTTGCAGAACTCCGCCACATCACGTCGCAATCCTGGCCAGAAAAAATGTACCAATATTCTGTCACAGGTCTTGTTCACTCCAAGGTGCCCGGCCAAAGGTGTCTCATGCGCCAAACTCAATATCTCCTTCTGGTACGGCGGTGGCACCACAATTTGGTCATGAACTTTCCACTCATCGTTTGCTGGCACCTCTGGTGGTCTCCATTTTCTCATGAGTATTTCCCCTTTCATGAAGTAACCAACAGGTATCTTCATAGCCTCTTCCTCTGTAACGGCTTTACCAATTAAACTCCGGATCTCCGAATCTCCGTGTTGTTCTTCAACAAGTCTCTTTCGGACCAGCACCGTTTGCTCAACCTCGTTCCCAGATGTCTCCGACGGACACTCCATTTCCTCTTTGGTTCCAGATGCCACCTTTTCCTTAAGTTCCTTGAAGTCACTCCCTTTCCTATTACCTCTTTCAGAATTTTTCTCCAATACCTCTAAGGAACCCAAATCCACATCGCCTTCCTTCTCCTTCTCTTCAGAGCGCTTCCTACCCATAGCACGAGTCACTGCAAAGGATGGAAAGATACCCGGATTCTCCTGCTCTAACTGTGCGGTGTTATTTTCCATACTGGGCTTTTCAACCAACATTGGGTTACCAGAAACTCCACCACCGGCCAAATCATTCCCGATAATAAAAGAGATTCCCTCCACAAGAAGAGTGGCTTGTAAACCTACAGTGACCGGTCCTGACACCAAATCAGACCTCAAATGGATGACATGAAGTGGAGCTTTAACTTAGCCACCAAACCCCTGTAAAAAAACACTAACACCAGTTGCCGTCTTCTCTGACAATGGCTAAATGCCCTCAAGCATCAAAGATTGATGTGTTCCTGTGTCCCTTAATACCCTAACAGGTCTCTCGTTCGTTAAGTCTCCATTCAGTGACACAACCCCCTCTGAAATAAAAGGTTTGCAACCCTCTTGAACAAGGTCGTTCTGTGATGCCGTAACTTTGGCATGGGAACCTTCACTGGGCACTGTCCTCCAAGGACGATTTCTCGCATTGGCCAATGCATTCGGAGTTGTACTAGTCTGACTCCGCTCCTGATTTTTCCTTTTCAGGGCATAACATTGGGACATCAAATGCCCAGGTTTCTTGCAAAAAGCGCAAGTAGGCCCGGAGGAAAAACTCGTGGTCTGCCTCGGGACCCCCGGAAGATAAGTCTGTCTTGGAGTTGTAGTCTTATGATCCCTAAAAGTCGCGGTATCAGATTTGTCCTCATAGTCATCTCTAGGCCGCCTCCATGAATATTTGTTCTCCGAACCTGATTTTCCATAACTCCCCTGGCTAACTCTAGGCGGGAAGTTAGGTTTGTGGAACCCCATCCTGTGTGTCAAGGCATAGTCATCTGCCATGGTTGCTGCCTCATACAACTCTGGTACTTTCTTTTCATCCAGATGTACTTTAATGTCCGCGTGTACACACTGTTTGAATTCCTCCACCAAGATCAATTGTCGCAACAGGTTGAAGTCTTTCCAAATCCCCTTCGAGTCATACCACCGATCAAACATGGTTTCCTTCATTCTGGCAAACTCCACATGGGTCTCACTCTCCCTCTTCCTGGCATTCCTGAATTTTTGCCGGTAAGCTTCAGGGACCAATTCATAGGCTTTGTGAATGGTTTTCTTCACTAGCTCATAATCTGCACATTGGTCAATCGGTAAAGCCGAATAGATATCTTGAGCTTTACCCACCAGAACACTTTGCACTAACATAGTCCAGGACCCCACAGGCCATTTTAGCATTTGAGCCACTTTCTCAAAGTGTAAAAAAAACTTGGCTGCCTCCTTTTCATTGAAGGGTGGAACCAGCCTCACATGCCTACCAACATCCCAAGTGTTCTGTCTAGTTGTCGAACTAGCCGGCATGGATACTACTTCTCTCCGTTCTCCCATTAATTCCAGCTCCTTGAGTTTAAGTTCCTTCTGATACTCCATGTCGTGTTCCTTTAACTCCCTTTCGGCTCTCCTTTCCTCTGCTCTTCTTTCTTCTTCAGCTCTCCTTTCCTCTGTCTTCTCTCCTCGAGTTTCCTTCCTGTTCTACTCTTCTTTCCTCGAGTTCCCTTTCAGCTCTCCTTTCCTCTGCTCTTCTCTCCTCGAGTTCTCGTTCCTGTTCTACTCTTCTTTCCTTGAGTTCCCTTTCAGCTCTCCTTTCCTCTGCTCTTTCCTTCTCTGCTTTCCTTTCCTCTGCTTTTAACCTTTCCTGGCTCTGCAGTTGCATCTCCATTTTCCGGAGCTCCACATTTTCTTTTTCCTCGGGTAACCAATCCAAGGCTACCTCTTTCCATGTTCCTTGTCCCACCAGAGATTCTACCACCACTGTCTGCATCTCTGCTTTCTTCATATGAGCTCGGTCCTCCAAGTTAAAATGTTTGGCCAATATCAAGAGTTCCGATCTTTTTAACGCTTGGAACTGTGCCTCATTAGGGGACGTTGCAAACTTTTCTGCGTCAAACACCATGGTGACTATACTATCAGTTAAGACCTGTTAACCTTCACACAAACAATTAAAAAAAAAAAAAAAATTGAAAAATTTGGGAATGTTAGAAAAATTCCAAATTTGGGAATTTTGGGAATGTTAAGGAATTCTATCCCAGACGAGATTTTTGTCAGCAAAGACGAGCCCCCACTTTCAATTTGGGACAATTTTGGACGAGCCCCGAATTTCCTATCTCGGAGCACGAGCCCCCAATTTCAATTTGGGCCAATTTTGGATGAGCCCCCAATTTCTGTTACGTGCTCCTCCCCGAACCCCCTGGTCACGGTGTACCTCCGAGCCCCGAGACGAGTCACGGCAGAAAGATGTGTTATTCTGTATGTCAAAGATCAATGGTGAAGCCACACCAATTGTTACAAACAAACAAGTATTGTATTAAGATCACACAAGAATAACAGTACAACAACAATAGTAATCAATTGTACAACCAATATATATTTCCTATGATGGTACCATCAGGTTCGTACAATATAACTCACTGTGCTCCAAGTGAGCGAAAAGAAGAAGATTCCCAATGTCTCTATTCCCGGATTCAAACCAAAGTTGTTCCCGGCTGCAGGCCAAAGTCGATCTGCTCCAGCGATCATCAGAACGATATCTAATCGAGACCCGAATCCCGTTCGGATGACAGTCACAGTCACCCAGCTAAAGCTGCGCAAAGGTGCCCTCAAGGCGACTGGGAAATCCAAAGGCGCCCTCTAGGTAACTGGGAAATCACACCCTTGGGTATAGACGTTTCACGGCTCGCAGTCGGCGAACCGCAAATTAACCTTCAAAATCCACGTTACACACACACACACACCAGATAAACGTCTGAATGCGGTGAAAACGGCTGAAGCGAAGCAAAGAAAACCTTGCGCGATGTGCAAAGCGCGCGAGTCAAAATGGCCGACAGCCCGTTCTCGAGGCGTAACGGCACGACGATGATTCTCTTCGGAATCCACCGCCAAAACCTGACACGCAGGTTGATCTGTCACAGCGATAACAACTCTGTCGCAGGAATCTCTTTCCCGGGAAACCCGAAAGTTCGCTAGTGACTCCCGTTCGCCAGCGTTTGCTCCAGAACTCGAAGCAGCTCGGCTTTCTTGTCGAACTCACTCGCTCCGCCTTCTTTTCCTCCCTTCCTCTTCTTCGTCGTCCGGTTCCGGTTTCATTTAAAACATTAACTTTTTTACCTTTTGAAAATAGCAATATCTATTTCCCTTAAACGACAACAATAATAGTACATGGAATCAAAAATGTTTACAGTGGATGAAAACCACAACAACGGAAGTGACGAATCCGTAACATCATATATCTATAACTTTTCTTACACTCGATAATATAATAATATCATTAAATCATGCACATTTTACCTTAAGTACATCAATCTACTAACTAGCACGACCACACCACCTACCTCTCCTTAGTCATGAACACCTCTCGATCAAACTGTACTTCGAATGTTCAAACTGTCACCTATAAAGGTTTTTTGCATGCTGCCGTATCCTCGCAACCACTGATTCCGAGCAACATTGATTTGTAGTATATTTAATTATTATATTGTACTGTATTTACATAAAGATCTCATGAATAATATTTTTTAATATTAGTATTGTATTTTACTAATTAGATTTGGTGCCTTTTTGTGATATTAAAGAAAACTTGTTCTAATCTACCAACTGTAGCTCCCTGTGCTCGCATACGTCTGACTAGTTGTTGTAATTTATTGACCAGTTCAGAGCTGTGTGTGGTTGCTCTTGCAGTCCTAATTATTTCACCTGCAACTGTACCATAAAATAGCTTTTTGGGAATGTTTCTGTCGCAGAAATAGACAAACACACAAAAACACAACAACACACATAGACACACACAACAACACAAAATAGACACACACACAAACATACCATTTTCACATACACACACACACACACACACACACACCATTTTCACACACACACACACACACACACACACACACACACACACACACACACACACACACACCATTTTCACACACACACACACACACACACCATTTACACACACACACACACCATTTTCACACACACACACTCACCATTTTCACACACACACACCATTTTCACACACACACCATTTTAGGAATAACAAGGTAATTAGATGGAGATACAAGCCTGCATCACACTAATACTAGATTTCACGAATATGTCAAAAAGACTTCATTTCATGGAAGCAAAAATCACATATAATTCCTCTTGTGGTCGCAGAACCAAACAAACAATATATTTATTCCTCCTTTCCTCTCATCCCAACCCCAACATTATTATTCGTCAATATCACAATTTTAAGTCGATTTTAAACTTACCCTGAGCAATCACAAGTCCCAGATATGACTCTCCCATAGCTGTTAATAATCAGCCAAACCAGATACGGTGTCTCCCTCAGGGAAGTCTGCCTGATCCATCCTGCTCTCGCGTAAACAACAGCTGGCACAAGCTTTGTGTATTTTCATGTCACAACACACAAGCTTTGTTGAGGAGTTGGTAGGCATTATATTGTTAGTAATTATGCACATCCGTTAAGTAAATCACCAAGCCTGCCATGCTCACAGGAGGTGCTCCTGTAAGGTTCTAAGTTCATTCACTTGTAGCGATAATTCTTGGGTTTGGGTAGAATGCACCTGTCCACTTTTCGAACCCTTGCACGGCCCACATTGTCGGTAGTTTTTACAGTACTGGTAGCTGCAGTATCTTAACCCTGACGGCGAGCTGAAAAAATTCTCCAACTCTTTTGTTTCACAGAGGCACACACCTTTCTCTCAGGTACTCTTCCACTGTCAGTGCAGTCTCTTGACTGCCACTGGTAACATG
Organism: Myxine glutinosa; assembly: GCF_964187855.1. Lineage (NCBI taxonomy): Eukaryota > Metazoa > Chordata > Myxini > Myxiniformes > Myxinidae > Myxine > Myxine glutinosa. Next base: position 134,397,745 of record NC_136266.1, on the reverse strand, counting down.
TGACCCAGTGCTACCTGCCACATGGTCGGGTAGTCGGCGACTAAACTGACTACCTTCAATGGTTTGCCAGTGGGGAGGGTGACTGTGACACCCTGCAGGACTAAAAACAATACCCGTTAAAGGGTGGATGAGTTCCCTTCAGGAGCTAATGGACATCCAGTACAGAGATGGTGTCTCCTAAAAAACACCCATCTGGTTGGACTGGTTTTTTATGTAGTAGGTTGTAGACAGCAAGCACTCAGGGTGGTACTACCGTACAGACTTAGGAGCGTTAAAGTGGTGCGCGGAACCATCTTACACTCTCCGTGTCAGGATTGCTGGTCTTACTTTCTGTTTCACCCAAACTATCGCTACTGGGCTAGCTTCAACCTCTCTTTCCTGGAAACAAACATCATACACTTTTCTTCATACACTTTCCTTCTCTTTTATTTAAGGCCTGGCCTCGATGAGGGCTATACAGTCTGTGCCTGGAGCGTTCAACATAAAAAAGTATTTTTGGCTTCTTTCAGAAACTTTGTGAGCCATTTTACATAACAATCCTTATAATCGCACGCACGGTATTCGTTAACATGCCCCGCACATTGCTGATAAGGGTTATGTGCATGCACGCCGAGCATTCTGGGGTGGATTACATCATTTTAAAAGTCCCATATTGTCAGCTAAAGAAGTGGGATTTGTAAAAACTGTGATTGGATAAAAAATATCTACAATAATGGATAAACATCTGTGAGGCGGTAGTATCAGAGAAGCAGTGATTCCCCGGATCTGTGAGGATGGTAGTTACTCTCTTCAGTCAAAGGCAATCTCCTGGCCTCCATCGTTCATTGCAAGCTTTATCCACACAGTCATGTACCTGATTCACTCTTGTATTTATCTTCTTACATTGTTGAGGTGAAAATTGTTATTCATTATTTTTACTTGCTCGGCATCATTATTTGTACAGAAATGATTCAGAATTCAAATCTAAGACTGATGAGATGTGTCAATTCTTCACCGAGGGTGGTTATCAACCTCTCAACAATGGCCGGTTCATCGGACAGTGATCACGACATTAACAGTAACTATTTCTAATATTCACACCTTAGTCAAGAACATCATTCAGAGGAACTTCGAAAAAAAGATGCAGATTTCCATAACCGTCTCTAGTTTCTTTTCAAGCTGAAAAAAGGTGCAAAATTCTCCATATTAAGGGACCCTTTACCCTCTCACCTGCAGTCAGCAACACTTAAATGTTCACCAAAATCACTGCTACACCAAAATTTGTGTATTCTTGTCCAAACCACCATCAACATTTCACAACCTAAATCTTTCCTTCGATTTACTTTCCACATTAATTTCACTTCCACTAACTCTTTAGATTGTATCACCTGCACTACCTATAAGGAATTTTGTACCGGGATGACAGGCCGAAGTCTGGTTGATCATCTCTGTGAGTACATACTGTATCAGAGAACTAACAGCATGGATCTCTCTAAGCCAATCACTTGATACTTCAAGCTTCCTTGGCATTCCACCCACAACATATGACTGTTTGTGGAATTTATCTTCATCACGAGACCAGGGACACCTGAAGGCACAAATAATTAAGCTTCATCTTCAAACTTGGTACATTAGCCCCTAATGGGTTTCATGAGAATTCTTCATTTACCTTATTCTATTCGGAATATAGTAAAATATGCCATTTTCCAGATTTTTTCTTCCTTTCTCCTAAACTGCCTTTTCTCTCCGATAATGTTTTTCTGTTATTATAATCCTTGGTTAACATTACATTCCATTTTCCACAATGGTCAGCATATTCTTATCACTTTCATTTGATAAAATTCAGTTCGCCATAATCTTATAAAATCCCCAAGTTGTCTGCCGACAGAGGCCAACACGAGCCTTCACAGCGAATAGTATTCCATTGTGACTCCACGTCTGGCTTCCTCATCCTTACAGCCATCAGCTTATGTGAGATGGACACGTGCGATGCTGTCACGACGGATTGCAAAGATCTTGGCGGTCTGGTGTCCTGCCAATGTAAGCCAGGCTACCTGAAGTTTCGGGAGATGGATCGCACATGTCGAGGTTAGAGAATCTCCATCAAATACTCATGCTGTCTTTCCTGGGGGTGGATATAACTGTCAGTTAAATGTAAGACTTGTCCAATATAGTAGGTGCTAATAAATACCAAAGAATGCAAAGTATTTGGGGAGTTTAGATGCAAGAAAATCAATTTTGTGCTTCTGAATTATATTGATAAAGTTGGATGTGTATTTATTTTCCTAACTGTGCCAGTTAGAAAAATACAAAAATATACAAATCTGAGTTCATGCAAGATAAACAATGTGTAATTGTCCATTTAATTACACTAGCAACGGTACCTGCCCTATGGGCGGGGCTTCAAATGGGAGGCCCAAATGAAAAGGTAAAATATCAGAAATTGAAGGCTTTTTTTATTTTAAACGATTCATATGAACATCCGTTAAATCATATCACACGCAAATCATCAAAATCTAAACAGTATCTTACTATAATTCACCAAATGTCCCACAGTGATCGAAACACAATGATCGTGATGATCGTGATCGTGAATCGTGATCGATAATCGTCTTCACAATCGCGATGTCGTATGTATTCCCGATACGTGTTTCCTTCAGTTGAAATGGGTTAGAATTCTCTCAAGCAGGGATTCAACCCATGTTCTTATAAAAGGTCTTTGTCCGAGGTTCGATCGGTGCAGCCGTGCAGCGATCGGTGCAGCTGTTTGTGCGGCACCCGGGAAAGCAACATCGTCACAATGAGAACAATGAACGTCATGCGAACGCGAATGTTATGCGGTAGTCCAAACCTGAGAATTCTGGAGACTAAAGCTGAAATTGGGAAAACTAAATAGCCTATTTTACTCCTGGAGATCCCAGGATTATCCACCCAAAATATCTTTGCGATCGGTTAAGCAGTTTTTACGGTACCTTCGAACAGACAGACAGACAGACAGACATTTGGTGAATTATAGTAAGATATTATAGAGCTGCTGCTTAAATACGTTTCAATGCACTCTGCTTTCAGGTTCGTGATTAATAGAATCTGAATTACTGAATGTGAAAACAATGATAGTCATGTATTCAAGTCCATAGGAGGATAGATTTTTTTTTTTAAATTGCATTAATTTTATGCATGAGCATTGCATGAGTCTCGTGAATATTGTCAAATGGAGTTCTACCTTTCTTGTTTTTTCTTCGATTCCAGCCTAAATCAGCCTGGAGCTCCGTATTGAACAGTTCCACATCAATTTGCATTAAAAAAACAGGAAACAAGCCTTGATGTAACCATATGCTAAGGAGATGATACGATAAGGTTCTCTTCATTGCTACTCGGCCTTAAGCCAAATAGTCATCCAGATTCACTTCGCACTAGAGGGATTGTCGTGTATGATTCCTCTGCAGATAACTTTGCTTGCCCAAATATCAGCCTGTGCTTAGTCTTGATGAGGATATGCTGATTTTTTTTTTTAAGTACTGCACAATAAGCCTGTATATTAAGAAGTTAATAACAAATGCTTTACTGGGGAGGGTAATGGGACTTTCAGGCCACCCTGTGGAGTGGGACTAACAGCATTGCTGACAATTTCTACAACTTCACAACACTCATGGTCATCCTTGCAATTCACACGCAAATAAAAATTTGACTCGGTCTATAGTACTCTGTCATATCTACATCAAGTAGAAGGTATCACCTGGTTTTCCACAATCAGCATGGACCTACTTTAACAGAATTATGCCACATGACAAACTATTGTGATTTTATGTATTTACTGACTGTAAATTTATAGCACAAGGCAAAATAATATGAACATTATTTTTCAAAAGTGTTTCAGCATTAAAAGAGCAAAGAGTAGGACAGAGAGCAGTGATGACGATGGAGGTCAAAGAAGGCACAAGAGATAAAACTAAATAAACAAGAAAGAGCAATCAGAGATTGCAGACCCTCGCCAGGACGTATTTTCAGTGGTTTTTAAGGCTTTTGTAGTAAAACAAATATGGCGGCCGAACCACGTGAGCAATGACGTCATCTTTTTTTTCTCCACCAATTTATGATGATGATGCTCAAGAAATTTCATCTTGATCAGATAAAGTTTTGTACTTGTCGAACTAAGATGTCATAATGGAGGCACATATGCCATCATCATTAACATACGCTATTCCACATGGAGAGTTCTTTACAATGAGCTTTGTCTCAATTTTTTCTATGTAGTGCTTTCGGAGATATATAGATGCAACGTTTTTCGGTTTTTCCAAGATGGCGCCCGTACCAATACCCTATGATGTCATAATTATCATTAACAAATTCTGCAGGTGGAGGTGCACCTATGGTGAAAATGTCATCAATCAGACCAACGGTTGCAGAGAAAATCATATTTATTGTGTGCGGACAGACAAACAAACAGACAGACAAACAAATGAAAATTGGTCAGAGACCGAGGACTTGTCTGGAATGTACTTTTTTATCGGCCATTTTGGATCATTAAAAGTAAATAATGACCTCTGCCAAAGTTCAAACGACGTGGGTTTAATCTCTACGTGAGAGAATTCCACATAGCTATTTGGGCAGTGTATAAGCTAACAGATCGCTGTCTCCATCAATCTTGCCAAGGCCGTAACACCTATCGGCTCAAAATCCTTTTAACTGTTGACTTGGTAGTTTTTACAATGAAGGAAACACGTATTGGGAGTACATACGACATAGCGATTGTGAATGTGACAGCTCTGAGGCGTCTTTCTCTTCATATCGCAGTGATGGCGAGCACCAACATGGCGGCTGTAAGATTATTATTGAAATTCTAAAGATACTGTTTAGATTTTGATGATTTGTGTGTGATATGATTTGACGGATGTTTATATAAATCGTTTAAACAGAAAAAGCCTTAAATTTCTGATATTTTGCCTTTTCATTTGGGCCTCCCAATTGAAGCCCCGCCCGTAGGTGCGGGTACCGTTGCCTGTTAGCAAAAAACGATTTTCACGTTTTGGGTGACCTTGAGCTTGGCCTTGGGTTTAGAGAGTTAAAAATTGGGCACAGTCTATTCCAGGGCAAGGCAAATATGTGTGTAAAGTATGGCGATGCTATGTGCAATGATGTAGACGTAGTACTGTGCACAGACAGACAAACAGACAGACAGACCAACCAACCAACCAACATACCTGCCGGAATCTATTCCGGCAAGTAATAAATGAAAAATCATTCATAGAGCGACACTTGGCAAAACAGAACAAAGTAGAATGGCACTCAGTAGAGCATCCTTTTGACCTCAAAAATAATTTGTGGTAGAATTCAGTGACATGATATGCAAATCGTCTTCAAAGTTTAAGTTAATCGGTTGAAAATTGACAATTTTAGAAATTTGGCCTATGTTGACCTTTTGGTCGATGTTGAACTCAAAAATAGTTGGTGGTTGGTTTCAGTAAGCTGATATGAATATCCGATTCAAATTCCAAGTCAATCGGATGAAAATTGAGGATTTTAGAAATTTGAAAAAAGTGGTTGACCTGTGGCCTATGTTGACTTTTTGGCCTACGCTGATCTCAAAAATGGTGGTTGAATTCAGTTTGCTGATATGTAAATCACATTCAAATTTCAAGTGAATCGGATGAAAATTGAGGATTTTTGAAAATTGAAATTGTTGTTGACCTTTGCCCTATGCTGACCCTTTGGCCTACGCCGATCTCAAAAATAGTTGGTGGTTGAATTGAGTTAGCCGATATGTAAATCCTTTTCAAATTTCAAGTCAAATGGATGAAAATAGATGATTTTAGAAATTTGAAAAAAGGTGGGTGACCTTTGGCCTATGTTGACCTTTTGACCTTTTGACCTCAAAAATATATAGGATATTGTCGGACCACGAACTCTACCATTAGGTGAAGTTTCGTGAAGATCGGTTTCAAATTGTGACCTGTAGGCAAGTATAAGTGAGCGGACAGACAAACACACACACAAACAAACAAACACACAAACCGAAATGATCAATTACTTGCAAATTTTTTTTTTTTTTTTTAACCAAGTAACAAACTGACTCAAATGCAGTAACCTCTTCTCTGGCGAGGGTAATAATAAATTAGGCAGTCAAATGTTTTGAAACTTTCATCCATTTGTCTTTTAATTTTATATTAACTGTACAGCTGTTTCAGTCACTATCCCTTGGTGTCATCAAGACGATATTAAACGTCTCACAATGAAGCCCATCCAATAGCATGATTCCTTCTCCACTTAGGCAGATTAATTATCTTCAATGCAAAAAGCTCAGTTTATTCATTCAAACTTTGTGTTTTGGATAAAATAGCAAATGTACTAATCCAGAAGTTCCTAATAAGAGGGAAGGAAAGCAATGCCAGTATTACATGGCAAATGACTGGTGTATAAATTGTTATGTTTCATCTTTCTTGACAGACTGTGGAAGTGGCTATCGTCTAACCGTTCTTGGAGATTGTCAAAGGCGAGTTGCACGACTGTTATGGAATTCAAGTGAAAATGACAAATTGTTTTTGCCTCAAGCCGCGGCAAGGCACCATTGATTTATTGCATTTGCACCTCATTCCATCTTCTCAATTATCCCCTGATAGCTTCAAGTCTCAGTGCCTCAAATACAAGGGCTGTTTATTTAACTACACAATGGCAACTTGTTCGTTATATCCAGTGTGCGAATTGAGTGTGGGCCTACCTCATTACGAGGAAATGTAGCCTAAAATTATTGTATGTAGCCATGGCAATCCTTACTCGGCTACAGGCTCCCCTCTGAGCTATTGAAGCAGACACAGGCATTTTAAGGCAATTTTCCCTGCTAGAGCGGGGGTTAGCCTTGCGGTCCCCATGACAATCTTCTCCATTTTGCCATATTTTCTACATCTCTCCTTGTTATTGGAGATAACATCTACATCTCCCCTTGCCCGCATTTCTTCTTCCACCATCTTTAGCCAAGTCTTTCTCGGTCTTCCCCGTCCTCTACTTCCTTCTACATTCATTTCCATCACTCTTCTCAACCAGTCGCTTAATTATGATGTCGAATGAATGAAAAGTCATTAATTCACTCTTTATGGCCTGAAGTTTCTCCCCTTTGTGTTGCATGGGTGGTGCTATTTCAGGAAAACTAAAGGAAAGAATTTACGTATTTTTTACAGTACAAAAGTACCATAAGACGTTTTAATGTACTGTACTGTAATGTGTAAGCACTGTATTTGCACATTTTTGAGCACTCCCACATATTTAGCATTCCTACACACATGAGAAGAATGGTGCAGGGATATGGCGCTTGCCTTCGAGGTGTCTAGTCTGTGTTTGAACCTGAAATTGTACTTTTTATGTTATCTCTTTTCCTCTTTATTTCTCTCTTTCTTTATCTATCTGTCTAGGGAGAAGTGAAGTATTGCAGAATTTTCTCTGTAAGGCTCACTTGGCTGCGCGTGGGTGGGTTTGAGGGTTGTGGAGTAGTGGCTGAAACCAGAATCCTATCCGGGCTCCTCCTGATGACTCCATTGCAGTATTTGATCTTCCATTTGATTCCTGAACGGACTATAAACTTTGGGATTGGTACTTCACCGCCAGAGAATTTTGTTGCAAAATGCACCACCATTCTGAAATTTATCTCTTTGTATTACATGGGTGGTGCGGATACATTAAGCCGGTGGTCCTGTCTGCTAAGCATTAGTTGGCAGACTTTAATATCCTTCCCATGGTATCTTTCACAAAGAGTCGGCGAGTTATCAACGGCACCCTGAACAATCTACTGCCGAAACTGCAGGTAGCAAGTACTGATCTGGTCTTTTTGGACATTCCTTAACACCAGGTTACACCACTTGCTGTCTCAGGGTGGGACTTGTGCACGTTGCAGTTCCTACACCATGCCACATATGTACGGTCATCTTCTACTCAACAACAAATCAAATTTCAACAAATCAAATCAACAAAACAACAACATTTAGCACAATAATTGGCACTGTATCCTATCACCTCCTGTTCTTAGCATTGTGCTGTATTTTATACTGCATTGAATATTTATTGCACTCTTTGCTTCGTTATTCAGATGTTCCTTTGGCTATGGAGGTTTCGACTGCAGTGATGGTAAGTTTGTACAAACACCCCATTAAAATGCTTGTGTTTGAACCTGAAATTTTACTGAAAAGAACTCCAATTGTTTGACCATTTTTAGGGAACAAAACCCCCCACTAAAATTGTGATTTGTAAGATAAAGGAAATAATTACACATACAAATGGTTGCATTTCTTGAGTAAACGTCCAACCAAGGTCAATAATATTTGTCCGGTCAGATGAGCAAAAGAAAAAGGCATTTTGATTTTTTTCGTTAAAATATAACAATTTTCAAACACCTGTTATGAATACACGTTACTTGTAGATATCGTCAGGGAGCATGTGCAACAAAATAGAATCCCATGGGATTTTGGTGGTAAAAGCAACCCACCCATCCAGATGTCTTGTGGGAAGCCCAAGTTATGTTAAAAAAACAACTTGTTGGCAGCCTGATGTATTGTTTTGGCCTGATTTATGGGCTCGACAAAAATAGGGCATACAACAACAACAACAACAACAACAACAACAACATGCATTTTAAGGCCATTTTCCCTACTAGAGCGACAAAAATAGGGCATCATTTCACATATTTTCAGTTCACCAAAATTGGTGAGTGGTCAATCAAGAATGTATGTGCAAGTGGTGCAACGTTGCTTTCAGTCTGATCTATTGAAGCGTGAGCACACTTTCAGGTGGGAAAGCGTCTGTGTTCTGGCAATGGCTTTTCCTGCCATGCAACTCCATGTCAGTTACCCTCAAGTTGTCGTGGTGTGTGGGTGTGCGTCACACTCTCTTGTCATGGCATGGTCCCTTCAGTGTATACATTGAACTCTACATGTTATTTGAAAATAAATATCAAATGGAAATGCTTGGCACTATGTCATATCTTTTAATTGTGTTTGAAAATAGGTGTGTGTTGGTTTGTAATGCTGTGTTATGGTTAGAAAATTGACAAGAACATTGAGGCACTTACTTGCACTCTAAGGGGCTTCACCAACCCCTTCACTGAGGACAGTGACGAGCTCTTCAACTTGGCCACCAAAGCAGTGATGCCTCAGAGGGTCACCCAGGGCCTGTGTGGACAGAGCACTATTGGCCAGCAGTTGTTTGATGACTTCATCTGCAGCCGCATAAATGGAAATGCAATCAACTTGTTGGCTCCTATGAAGAGATGTCAGCTAAATACTTGGAAAATCACAGGGAAGCGAGTGGAGCTCAGTCTGGGACCGAAACTGGTCGAGCTCAAAGAGACTGAAGCCTCTTCCCCTGAATGCTGGTGGTGTCCAAGTCCCGGCCAGACGTCAACCTCGAGGAAGCTGTTGGCAGCAATGAGCTCTCTGTTGTGCCTGAGTCCCTGTTTGCTGCTGATGGTGAAATGCTGCACTGCTGCATGAAGAGCAATTTGATAGTTATCTGGAGAGACCATCAGCAGCAGAGAGCAATGACCCAGGTCCAGACAGTGATGGCATGCAGACTGGACATAACGAGCAAACAGATGACAGGAGACACAGACAGCAGTTGTCCATCACATCACAGATTCAACAAACATAGCCAAGATTCCCATGAGGAGGCTGACGTGTCTCATGGTGACACCAAGAGGGACCCGTCGGGCTACTTTGCCAAGAAGCTTCTGGAGAAGGCACATGCAAATGGGGCGTCCAGTTGTTGTGGCATGGAGGCATTCAATGCAGAGCAACACACACTGATAAGAGCTACCTAGACAGTGATCATGAAGAGGCCGATACCAAGCTTTTTCTGCATGCCGCTGATGCCACAGCCTGTGGGGCTACAAGCATCAGAATCTGAATTCCTGACATGGATGTATTCATTCTGGCTGTGCGACGCTATCCAGAAGTATGCAAGGACGCAGCCTTTGTCACTGGAGCTGGAAGACGGAGTAGGTCCATGTCACTCAGTCCCATCTATGATGCCTTGGGTTCAACAAAATCGGCAGCACCACCTGATCTTCATGCAAAGAGGGGCAGTGCTAACACTGGTAGTTTCACTGGCAAGGCGAAGCATGTCTTCTGGAAGGTATTCCAAGATGTAAGTGACAGCATTGTAATAGCCTTGGCAGACCTTGGCACCTCGGTGATGCCAAGTGATGAGACAGCTGCTGCCATTGAATAATTTATCTGCAAGGTATACCAACCACAGATCCTGATTACTTCGGCGAAAAAATTGCGATGGTGGTTGTTTAAGAAGAAGCAAGCAGAATCAGACAGGCTCCCACCAAGTCCAGATGACCTGTGACAACGTATTCTGCATGCCCACCATCAGACCATAGCGTGGAATCATGATACCACAGCGCAGCCTGTACTTCCATCTCCTGCAGACTACGGGTGGAAACAAGATGGGGATGGGTGGACTCAGTCCTCCACACTCAGTCAAATGGACTCCCATCATGACCACACAGTTGCCGGCACCATCATCATCATCCGTTATCCATCTGGTCAAGTGCACATGCAAGTTGCAATGCCATTCTGCTAGATGTTCCTGTTGGAAGACAGGGCTCAAATGCACAGATATCTGGATGGTTTTGCATCACAGGACGATATCGATGATAACTCATCACCAGCGAGTGATCTTTTTTTCGAATTTTAACGTCATAAACATTTGTAGTTATATTTATGACAATGAATGAATGAATGAATGAATGAATGATCGTTTTAAGGCCATTTTCCCCACTAGAGCGGGGGTTAGCCTTGCGGGCCCCATGTCAATCATGGTTCCCTGTTTTGAGGCAATGTTTTTATGGCCGGATGCCCTTCCTGACACCAACCCTTGGTCACGCTCTTACGATGCGCAGGGATATGGCGTACCTATTCTAAACCGGGGAACACACCGTGATCATTCATCCCAGCAAGCTGGTACTCAATTTGCCGATCTCGGAAGGATGACAGGCTGAGTCATAGTGAGTCAACCCCCCTGGCGTTAATTTAGCGATCGACCGGGATTCGAACCCAGGATCCTAGGATCCCAAGCCGGCACCCTAACCGCTAAGCCAACACCAGACAAACAGCACGTTATTAATTTTGAGTTTGAAATATAGTTTGTGTTTGAAATATAGAGGATTTTGAGAATGTACGGTGTCTTTTCAGTCAAATACAAGCAATCACAATGTCGATTAAATGTTTTTTCCAATAGCTTCCCAAAAACTTTTGAACATGTTTCCTGATTGCCAACAAGTTTTTTATTGTTCACTGGGGTCCCCTTTGGCTGCCTCGGCCAGTGGTTTTCTTTCAGCACAAAAGTTCCACGGAATTGCACATGCTCCCTGACCATAATGATTATATCGAAACTTCATTGTAATATGTTATTGAGTTTTTACACTTTGTGTATAAATTATACCCATGTGACATTTACACTAAATATGTTGCCCACCGGTACCACCACCAGCACACCTGTTGCATTTGGTGATTGTCGCTGTGGTTTGCTTCTGCTTTTGCTTCCTCCTTATCATTCTATCGGTGAGGTTATGGAGGTAAGTTATGTTCAGATTTTACTTTATGAAACACGCTTCTCAATAGTTGCCATTATATTTAATTTATGTCACAGTTGCTCTTTAATATGTAGTAAGCTACACGAGTGTAAAAAGTGTGTAAAAGCATACTGTCCCCCTCCCACACTTGATCCTTGCTGTGCCCTATCTCAACATAAATGACTTGATCCACTAACCAAATGTGGTGCAGGCGTTCACGACGCGCTGTGCATGACAGCAGACCGATCAGACTCTCGCCATACCCAGCAGAGGTACCCAGTGAGAACGGTGTGTGCTTCAGGCCGAGACTCGCCAACACTAAATGTTCCTACAACAGACAGCTCAGCAGCTTCTCGGTGAGAGAATGAGTCACAGCTTAATGGCGCACAACATTCTACTATAAATATGCTCATATGCAGTTATAATGTGCCTTAAAATATCAAATATAATATCAAATAAATAATATATCAAATAATGTGGCAAATAATATATCAAATAAAAATAATATATCAAAAATATATCAAAAATAAAATATCAAATAAAAATATCAAATTAATATAAAAATAAAATATAAAAATAAAAGATCAAAACTCAAACAATGCCTTAAACAACAAGTTTTATTACTTATACAAAAATATAGGCCCATGGAAGAGCAAGTACAGATACATTCAAAGTACACCACCCCCATGCCAAATAAGCAAATAATATACCCTCCAGCTTGCGACATTGCTGGGGCGCCTTCGGTGGCCGGCGAATGCTGCAGTGCAGCACATCGACGTTATTGAGTGGGAGAGGTGGGCAATAATTGATTGATTGCGTAATTAAAATAAATAAATAATAATCGTAAAATAATTAATTTCTTAATCAATTGGCTAATAGCATACCTAAACCACCAGTGTTCATCTGAAGCTGTAACTTTTTGGAAATAAATTAAATAATTAATTAATCGAAAAAATAAATAATTAAATGAGTTATTGAGTTATCAATAAAAAAATTAATCCATTAATCAATAAATCAAGAATAGCCTTTACAGCCACATCACTTGGTCATTGCCATGTCCACATATCAGCTTCCTAACTCAAAAAGTGCCTGAGATAATGGCCAGAAGAGAAAATAAATAAATATAAGTATTTAATTTATCGATAATAATTAAGTAAGTAATCAATCAATTGATTAATCAAAAAGTTTAAAAAATACCGTTTTTCCCAAAGCACTTATTATTGTGCCAAAATTTGATCTTCCTAGCTCAAAGGATGGCTGAGATGTCGCCCGGACAAACAAACAAACAACCGGAGTGAAAACTGAGTACTCCCTTTTGGCGAGCGTCATCGCAGGGCCCCGATGTCGTCATGCAGCGCCTGGAGATGGAATAGGAAAGGAGTGGTGTATAAAAATGGCGACATACTGGCAGTGGGGCAACAGGCAGATGCAACAAGCAAGAAATGAAAGAACAGAAAAACTGTGGGGGAATGCAACATTTCTGGGGAAATGCAACAAAATGCACTGAGTATCCACAATTTAGAAGAGTTATCCTAGTAAATGGCAGGCACGTTGAATAAACTTGCAAACTGCAAATTCACTTCATACCATAACAGTTTTGTTTGTTAAATCCTCTTCTTCATCCTTGCATGTTGTCATAAGCTTTTTACATTTGTAGAGTTATTTGATAAATAAATTGTTTAGTCTTATATTGGACACAATTGCAATCTTAAATGTGTTATTTTGAGCTTGTACAAATAATTTCTTCACTTATAATGACTGAAACTATTTTCCCACAGGTATCCAGCCAGGAGCCTTTTGGTGCGCAGGACTATCTGAACAACCGAAGCAGCTATACAGAGGCGTATCAACTGTCATTCCTCAGCCATGGGCCTTCATGGATAAACTCCTCATGCATGTCCGATGGATTGGGAGAACGAGACTACTTTTGAGGACATATTTATAGAGCATCACATAAATACTTCAGTCTTCTTGAAGATAGCAAGTATTTGGGGCCTAGTGGCTCTATCATGGACCATCCGTATTTGCCATTCACTGCTTGAGCAAAGCAGACGGACAGATGCGTACAGTGGAAGTTGTTCATAAAGCCTTGCTTTATACATTAAGTAAAGACTTTTGGATGCTTGGATAGTCGAGTCATTTTAACAACTGTGTTTGGGCGAGAGTGATGGAGAAGCTGTCACGTTCAACAAAATGAAGGCAGCGACTACTTTTGAGGACGTTCTCCTATAGTGTGACTACTGCTAATTCTGCTGCCTCCATTCCTAGGTGATCGGGTCATTCCTGACATTTTTGTACAAACCTTTCCCTCTTTGAGGCTCAGGAAATGTATAAAAAAGAGGATATCATTTTAAAGGTTTGTCCCATGCACTGACTTGTTTGAACTTCTCTTTTTGTTGATGTTCTCAATATTATTCATCAGAAACAAGCGTGAAAGCTTTTCCATTTCTTGGTTGTCTGCACTTGCTACAGCAGCCCCATTATGGATCAACATTGAGAGCAGAATTTGAATGTGTTACGTAATGTTGAATAATGTACTCTTGTCTTGTTTTCAAAGCTACCTCCTCGGGGAAGATGCAGAGACAATAATATCTCATGTTAAATGTATTCGTCATTCACAGAACCCTTGAGGGATAAGCAACCAGGTTCACATTCAACTTTGTATTTGTGGGATAGGAGGGTTTGGCTTATTGCAAGTTTGTGGGTTTAAATCATTTTATCCTTAAACCATCAAAGATGTTTATAACAGCTACCTCACATTTTGAATCTTGAAAAGTATGAAAGGCAAGAAAGCTATGTGTGGGAGATAACTATTTTTGCTATAGACCCGTCGCAACAGCCCGGATCATCAGCAAAAATATCCTCCCCGGAATACCTTTCATTTTTACCCTCCTGCTTACTTGCTCCATCACTATAATAACCATGAGTGGGCCGAGAGAGCTTCCCTGCCTAAAATTGAGGTTCCCGCATAACTCCTCCGACATCCTAGGACCAACCAAAACTCTTCCCTTTGTTCCCTCATACATCCCTTCCACCAACCGAACTGTTCCAGAACTCCCATCCATCTCAGTGTCGCCATCACCATCTCTCTTCGGACAGTGTCAGAAGCCTTCTCCAGGTCCACAAATCCCAATGCCATTTCACTTTTCAGCTACAACCTAATCTCAATCAGCTGTCCAAGTGTGAACATCCCATCTTCTGTCATCCCCCCACCTTTTCTAAACCCCTGTTGCTCTTCACCCAACTCCATCTCCACACTCTTCCTTATAATCCTGTCCAGAATCCACTCAAATACCTTAATGACATGACTTAGGAGTGCAATGCCTCTGTACTTCCCTGGATCTTGAATGTCGCCCTTTCTCTTCCATATCAACAGAAATAGCCCTGTCCACCAATCATCCAGAATCATCCGGAATCATCCGGTCCAACTGATTTCGACTTGCGTCAGGTATTCGAAGCTGAAATTTCACTTGTGTCAGAGTATCCGACGACACTGAAATTAGCATCTCTGTATGACCCTCATCAATGCCTGGCACCGAACCTCTGTCTGAAACTCCTCCTCCATGATCTCCACCAATTCCACTTTCCCCTCTACATAACATGGAAACTCCAGCTCGCCGTGGGTGAAGGACTTGAATAAGAAAGGGGGAGTGGAGGACAGAGAGTTGTAATGGAGGGAGGGCAGTGAAGGGACAGAGCGGGGATGGAGTATTTGGGGCTTTTGGCTTTGGGGGGAAGGGAAGGTTGGGGGCTTAGGGTTGGGAGTGGGGTTGAGGACTTGAAGAAGAAAGAGGGAGCCACAGGGTTGAAATATGAGTGAGAATGAATTCGAAATTTTCAAAATGTTTCATTTCACTAATTGTTTTGTAGAAGTTCAAACAACGTATCCAACACTGAGCTTCGCAGCAAAATGGAAGTGATTTTTGCTCACGCTTACAAGCAGCAAGGATGGTTGATGAAGATGATGCTTGCTGACTTCCAAGCAGATGGAAGAAGACTTTATTGTGTCCCATTCATATATTTACATCTCTTCTCAAACACAACAGACTTCAGGCAAATGATGGAGTGGATAGGGCAGAATGCTTGGAGGGTACAACATGGCGTCTTTTGTTTGAATTAATCAGCAAAGTGACTGCTAATCTTAAACTTCTTAATTTTGGTGCGATGTGGTTATCTGTAATAATAAATGTTGTGTGTGTGGGGTGGGAGGCAGTGTGTGTGTGTGCGTGGGTGTGTGTGTGCATGGGTGTGCGTGTGTATATCCTCCATATCTCCAAAAAAAATGAAACATAGCGGCCCAAAACTTTGCATGCACACGAAGGGAACTCCAAGGGAGTGCATGAATGAAAACTGGATACTTGGCTAAATTTAAACACCCCTTTTGAAGATAATTAATGGGGTGCTTATGAAAAAAAGCCCATCTTTTCTTTAATTTGGGCCTTTCTTTCTCTCTCTTTACTCCCTACCTCTATTTCTTTCTCTCTCTTTATTCCCTACCTCTCTTTCTTTCTCTCACTCCCAGCCCCCTTATTAGACCCCTCCCTCCCAGAGTGTGTAGTGACATGTGGTAAGGTGCCTTTGTCCCCCCCTTCCTATCTTCACCTCCCTCACCCCCTCTCTTCTATCTCTCCCCTTCTTGCTCCCCACTCCTCCTCTTCCTCTCCCTTCCCCCATCATCTCTCTCACCTCTCTCTGCCCCTCACTCTTTCTCTCGTTTCCACAACCTCCTTGCAATTTCCACTCAATTTTTTTTCCTGTCAGCTAGGTATGCATTCCCCCTTTCATACATTAAGTCAATGGGGTTTTGTGACATGTGCTGTGCGCTCCCCTCCCCCCCCCCTCTTCCTAGCTCCTACTTTCTCGCTCCCTACCCCTCCTCGCTCACCCAACCCTCCTCTCTTCCCCCCTCCAGGCTCCAACCACCTCTCTCCCACCCCTCTCTTAGTATTCCCATCAGTGTAGCAACGGGTGGTATTTGCTAGTGTTCAATAAATTAGCTGCACAGCGCTGTACTTTCGGTTTTATCAGGAAAGATTCCATAACACAAATGCACAGCTACTCACTTTATTTAGACGGTCATTGCACATTGCAAGAATGAAGAGCCTGAGGAAAGAAGAGCACGATTGGATGGCCGGAGTCAGAGAGAGAACCGATCTTCAAAATGAAGAGCATGATTGGACACCCAGAGACAAAGAAATGAAACCTTTTGTCAAAATGAAACGCCTGAGGAAAGACAAGAAGGGTTGCATGACCTCAGTCAAAGCGCACAAACTTGCATTGAAAATGAGCATCCAGAGGAAAGAAGGAGCACCTGCAAGCTCAACTCGCTAGATCATTAAGAGTCAAAAAATAACATCAGCTCGATGGTTTAGAGCTACCCTTAATTATGACCCACCCTTTTGATCCTTCAACAGAACCATCTTTCGATATTGGTCAAATGGATCAAGTGTGCGAGCATTATCGGGCATTAAAATGGAAAGGCGAGGCTCTGAGAATTGTGTTGTAATGGTGGAAAAGTAAAAATAGATCTTCTACTTCAACTACCAGGGCTATTACATCGGCTGATGTCAGACACCCACTTCCTCATTGATATTGAAACACACAACTGCTGCTTCCAAATGACATCATTTGGCACTGGAGGAATATATGTCACCAATTGGCAAGATTAAAAATTAGAGGCCTGGTTTACCTTCGGATTGGAAGTATGCAACATGTGAGGGACACGGACACTGAGTTTCTTCAAGTTTACTTCATTGATGATCATCCGGACACAAAAACTAAGACGTTGCACCATTATTTATGCACTCCGGTCTGATACAGTCTTTGAACTTCAATAAATGCTCCACTTGGAAAATTTCTCCATCCAACAATTCAAGACAATCATGGAAAAAACAAGGAGAACAAGCGTTACGCCTAGGTCCCCCGTCGGTGAAGTGATGTGAGTTGACAAAGTGGAAGACGCAGAAAACATGCTATGATATGATATTTCACTCACAAGGTTCAGACATACATGGAGGCGGCCATCTTGGATTTTGACGTGGCGACCCAATTTTCAATGGCGTTCTTCCTTATGCCTAGATACACCCACACACCAGATTAGAAGTTGGTACCTCACGTACTTTTCAAGATATTCTGCTCACAAGGTTCAGACATACATGGCGGCGGCCATCTTGGATTTTGACGTGGCGACCCAATTTACAATAGCGTTCTTCCTTGTGCCGAGATACACCCAAACACCAGATTAGAAGTTGGTACTTTGCTTATTTTTCAAGATATTACGCTCACAAGTTGCAGACATATACATGGCGGCGGCCATCTTGGATTTTGACGTGGCGACCCAATTTTCAATAGCGTTCTGCCTTATGCCTAGATACACCTACACACCAGATTAGAAGTTGGTACTTCGCTTATTTTTCAAGATATTCATCTCACAAGGTTAAGACATACATGGCATCAGACATACATGGCGGCGGCCATCTTGGATTTTGACGTGGGTTGCACCCACACACCAAATTCGAATGTGGTCCTTCGCTTACACATGCACGCACGCCCGCACGCACGCAAACACGCAAACACGCACGCCCGCACGCACGGACACACGGACGGAGGGGAAAGCCATAGTCCTCCTTTCGCTACGCTGTGCGACGGGGGACAAAAAGATATAAAATGTCATAGCCCACGTGGTTTTAGTACTTTTGCTGTGCGGAGTTAAAGGCCATCAATCGGCCATCATTGGTCGGATTGCAACACAAAAATCTTCCGCATATGTATACTCTCATGTGTTGTCTTTGTGCAAAATTTGAACAAAATTGGTCTATGCATGTATGAGAAATGGTTGGGGACACATTTAAGTAGCAAAACGGCCGCCAGTCAGCCATATTGGACCTGATCGCGAAACAAGATGACTTGCATATGTAAACCATCATTATCTGCATGCCAAGTTTGAACAAGATCGGTAAATGCATGTCCAAGAAATGGTTGAGGACGTTTTCAATATCGGGTTTTTTGTTGTTTTTTTACAAATAAAATGGCCACCAGTCTACCAGTCGGCCATCTTTGACCAGATCGCAAAATCACGTAAGGAGCACGTGTGTTCCATTATGTGCTGTGCTTTTGCCATGCTTGAACAGAATCGGAACGTGCATGTTCAAGAAATGGTTGGGGACATGCTTAAGTAACACAATGGCTGCCAGTCGGCCATCTTGGACCTGATCTCGAAAGACCATGACGTGCATATGTAAGCCATCATTCATTATCTGTGTGTCAAGTTTGAACAAGATCAGTAAATGCTTGTCTGATAAATAATTGAGGATGTGTTCAACATCCAAAGCCCTCTCTCTCTCACAGATCTCTTGATGTCTCCATGTCTCTCGGTCCCTGCTCTCAAATGTTGTGTTTGTGTCCTTCCCCCTCTCTCCCCATCTTGTCTACCGCTCCCGATGTTATATGTTTTATGTGTCGGTTTGTCTTTCTGTGTGATTAATGTTCGCTCTTTCACGAGCCTCGATCTTGTATACAAAAAAAACAAACAAAAAAAAAAAACATCGGGTTTAGAAAGTAAGACCAGCAATCCTGACACGGAGAGTGTAAGATGGTTCCGGGCACCACTTTAACGCTCCTAAGTCAGAACGGTAGTACCACCCTGGGCGGTTGCTGTCTACAACCTACTATGTAAATTTAACCATATAGTCAGGTTCACTCTGTTAACAAATATAATTTCGTTCAAAATTTGGGAGATTAACAAACCTATACATTTTTGGAATCATCAGAGCGTGGAGAATTCGAAAATCAATGTTGGCATTTGCACAGACACAGATTTTGGATTTTCAAAATGGCCGCCATAAAATACATATATTGCGCTATCTCGGCTTCTCGTCAACCTAGAAGCTTAATTAAATATGCTAATCCGATGTTTTCTGGGTGAAGGAATCCAATAAAGGCCTCAAAATAGTGCTCAGGATTATAGAAAAGCAACAAACAAAGGTAATTGCAAACCATTGTCTTTATATTTGTGATATAACTGTATTACATAATACATGATATTGCAAGTCCTTTGAAGTTATAGGTATGGGTTTATAAAGCAAGAAAGCAGCCTTGTTAGTATCAGATTGAACTATAAATCCTATACACAGGATCTACTAGGTCTATACCGTTCAGGAATATGCTTTTACAGATCTTCATCACTGTCCTGAGTGTGATTTTCGCAAAGGTGTCTCCGCAAATGCCAAAATTAATTTTTGGATTCCTCATGCTCTGAATATTCCAAAAATGTATAGTTTTGCTAATCTCCAAACATTTTGAACGAAAAAACATAGTGAACCTGACTAATATTCTCCACTGCTGCTGTCTTACAAGTCAGTTTTTGGTAGTTATGTACGCAAAAGGTGTATCTGAACGACTTGGCTTCATTGCATATCATCAACAGGAATTATGAGTTGCTGGGTACAATGACTTGAGAAATCAAATTCTCAACAATGATGGAGATGCAGCAAATCTCACGACTCGGTGATTCTACCTTCCAGGTTTACTGAGGGTCTTTGCTATATGCATGAGAGGATGCAGGATGCCATGACATTTGTCCGTAAGGGCCTTTCAAAATTTACATAACGCATTTTTTTGCCCAAACCTGACACCTCCACCCCCTTGTAATGGTCTGTAACGCTTCAACAGACCCTCAAATATTACGTAACACTCGATGAAGACACCCCTCTCCCCCTATTTCATCCCTTAATCAGAGGATCTTATTAATACCGCTGTTTTTTCAGTTACTACGAACTATATTTAAAAAAGGTAAAGGAGGTACAGTGTATCTATCTATCTATAATTCCAGTAATCTCTGTCTGTCTGTCTGTACGTCTGTACGTTTGTCTGTGACCGCTGTTTCTCGACAACCACGGGTCCGATATACTTTTAACTTGCCAGGTATATTGCTGGGGACCCGAGGATGTGCCTTTTCAAGGTTTCATATTAATCGGACAATTACTTACCGAGCTATGTCCAAAAAACGATTCAACCAATCAGAGAGCAGCGAACGATCGCGTGTGCCGAACGTGGCGGGCACACTCTGCCTCGGATGGCACATTTGAGAGCGTATTCATTTATTTCACGTTTGCAAACTATGTTGGCGTTAAACTATGTTTTACAACTAATAAAAACGAATTTGCGATTCATTCGCTTTCCTGCGCGTTTGTGCACGCGATGGCGATTTCTTTACCAAACTCCGGAAGCCGTTCGCTTTGGACCAAACCATTGCATGTAAATAGAGGGGGGGGATTGTCACCACTCGCAAGCCGTTCGCTTTGGACCAAACCATTTCATGTAAATAGAGGGGGGGGATATAATTTTAGATATAGATATAGTACGGGCATGCCCTAGTATAAATAAAACACAGTTTGTGTGGTTGTGTGTGTGTGTGTGTGTGTGTGTGTGTGTGTGTGTGTGTGTGTGTGTGTGTGTGTGTGTGTGTGCGTATGTTACCTATAGACTCCTAAACGGAGAGGCTCACGTACTTGATTTTTGGCATAGACATGGCCATTGGGCCTGGGAAGGACATGGCCTACCTAAAAATGACCTCCGATGACGAGATCCATATTTTTTATTCATATTTAACGTAGCGCATTTCAGCGATGAACATTATACACTGATCTCAGCTTGTGCCAGAGCAGCTCGCTGATTCGCTCATAGCAATCACGTGATGTTCCATCCTCGCCGCCAGACCACGCTGCCTGCGAAACTACAGATCCCTCCCCTCCCCCCCTCCCCTTCACTTCCCCCTCTCCCCTTTCCCCCCTCCCCCTCCCCCCTCCTCTCCTGCCCGGCAACGCCGGGTACTTCTGCTAGTCGTAAATAAGACAAGGCAGCAGTCGAAATCCCTGTAATGTCGTCATTGGACAAATCGCTGGGAGCGACGTAATCGTTTCTAAATACCTTCAATTGCTCTCATTTGCAACTGAGATTAAGTGTCTGTGGAAAAAGCAATGACGGAATAGCAATGATGGAATTTAAACAAAGCCATTTGCTTTAGTTGTCATTAATTTATTGAATAAATGCTTGCATCTTGAAATATAGGGTGCGTGGAACAACGTTATGTAATGGCAGCGATGGAAACACAAACCCTCACCCATGTAGCACTCCATAATGCTTGGGCATAAACTCACCACCACCACTCCTCCATGCCTTAAGGAAGTTTTTAATGGTCCATAACCATGGTCTTCCTGATTTCTTCATAACATTCTCCTGTAATCAACACTGAGACGAGATCAAAAGTCCATTGCATTCTGGTGAGCAATCAATGTGGTGGCAAAAATAATTTCACCAGAAAATGCACCATCCCATAAGCTCCCCTGAACGACGTTCCAGGTGAGCGAAAAATGATTTTTTTTTTAGATCTGGACAGAAAATAGTAAATATCAAAAATAGTAGGCGGCCGTCAGAGGAAGCGGGTGGGGACGATAAACGAAATTTATTTTACTTGGCCTTAGATTATACAGTATATATATATACACACACATACATACTGTATATATACATACTGTATATATATATACTGTATATATATATATATATATATATATATATATATATATATATATATACACACATACATACTGTATATATACATACTGTATATATATATACTGTATATAGATATATATATATATATATACACACACATACATACTGTATATATACATACTGTATATATATATATATATATATATATATATATATATATATATATATATATATATATATATATATATATATATATATATATATTATAATAGCCGTAGATGATTCTGTCTGTCTGTCTGTCTATCTGTTGGGTGTCTGTCCGGGGTGTGGCTTACTCGGTTTGCAGAGTAGCTCCACCCATAGCTCCACCCATTCTGGGAGTGGCTATAAACAAATCCACCATTTTATTAACTCGCATAGCTTTGAGTCCTGTTTTGTAGGCCCGTGGTGTCTTGCTCTCCCCCAGTTTTATTTCAAATCAAATTCGATAAATCATTTCATTTTTCACAGTCGCTAACATAGTTTTAGACTCGGTTGAAAAAAAACGGGAAGAAAATCCGATGAAAGTTGCCGTTTATAGAACGAAATGAATTCTCAAAGGCCTGTAACTTCAAGGCCATTGAGTCTCTCTCACGCCTTTATCTCCAATCTAACTCACCATATGATTTCATTTTTATCGATGGTTTTACTTTTAGACTCGGTGTCAGCAATAATTGAGAACAATCCACACACGCGGGAAAATGCAGAGATATATTTTTTAAAATCGCGTCATGGTGTATCATACACCGCCCAACATGACACCGCCGGCAATGTGTCGATATATATTAAAAATTCGCTTTTGCTTTTCCGTTATGATATATTACTATTTCGTTTGATGATAGTCGTCACAAAAACGTCAACAATGATGCCGACATATATTTCTTCGTTTTTATTTCATTCAACCACGGAGGTATATAATATGGAGAGCCAATTGGCCACCTCGCAGCATTAGCCGCCGTGAAGCCACCGGAAATAGTCTGGCGGCCATATTGGGAAGCCGATCGTTTTGTAAACAAAGCCTGTCAAAGCAAAGGCGTGGCGCACTGATGATGCAGCTGGAGCGAATTTTAGGACCGCCGACTATTTAATTAATATAGAATACTAATATTTGAACTGATATTCGGGCTCAGAATCCCGTTCTTTAAGGAAATGGTGTTCATTAAGTTTGAAGTTGATTCTAGACGCATTTTTCCTGGGGAATCCAATGGTTTAGAGCTTGTTTGAAAAAAAAGTGCCCAAAATTACCGCTCGGTGTTCTTTATCGTCCTTCTCATGACCCAATCACCCACTAGTAGGAATAAGAATCCTGACATGTTACACCCCTGTTTAACTCCTGTCTTCACCTTGAACCATTCTGTTGTTTCACCTTGGTCGACGACCGCACATTGAAAGTCTTGGTAAAGGGCTTTTACAAGGTTCACTAATTTTCCAGGTATGCTGTATTTCTTCATTATGACCCAGACTTTCTCTGGGCAAGGAGTCGAAAGCTTTCTAGAAATCTATAAAATTGAGGTACATCGTCGTTTGCCATTCTTTGGCTTGTTCTATAATGTTCCTCAATATAAAGATCTGATTTGTTGTCATGTTATATGATGTTACTTAATTCAGTCATTATATTGTAACTAAGATGTGTATGTTTCTATTACCGAGATGCTAGAAACCAGTCACATAAATGACATGAAACGCTGTCATGTAGTTAACCCACACAATTCTTGGGTTTCGGAAGTTTTTGCTATTCATAACATACAAGACTTACATGTTGCAATGGAACGTTCAGCAGGACATGGTAATTGTTACATGAATAATGGAGCGGAGATATAGACATCTCATGCAACACATCTTTTACAGTTTAAATATTTACATGAAGTGTTGGTGAACTCGCCATATCAGACAAAGGGCAACCCACTTGCAGACTTGATGTCATGTCGCATCAAGAGGCGCTTATATGCGGCAACAAACTGCCGGGCCGTTGGGTTATTCCCACTTCCACATGCAATGCGGACCGCTCCAAAGAAAAGTTCAATGTGGTCTTGGCTCATTTTGTACGTGAGCAGGTATCGCAGGGGAGATGAGGCAGGTTTGACATATGTGAAATACAAAATTGTGACACTCTCTATGCAGATCATGAAACCAATGAAGGGGGTTTTCAAACGCGTATTGGTCATAACTTGACCATTCATGTTTTTGATGTTGGACAAGTAACTGTAGGCAGTATCCAGGAATGGCAGGAAAAGTCCTTCTCGTGATGTCATGAGTGGTGCCTTGTAGTTTCGTGCCAATGGATTGCGAGAATTTCGAATGTCAAACAGTTTGTCCAATGTTTCAATGTATTGGCAGGTAGCCCCACTGCCCTGAAATTCTGATAGTTGCAAAGTGTCCCTGCAAAACCGAATTGCATCTGCCACACTAGTGCTCAATGTCTGAGCGCTGTGTCCACCTTCATGACATTGCTCTTCCACTCGATGTGTTTCCGGGAGAGCTTATTTCCCAGACGCAAGCCTTCCCTCTTCTGCAGATCAAAGAGTGCCTGGATGTATTTCCACGCGATGACTTTTTTGTTGCCATCCTCCATCATTTTCATGGATCCAAGACAGTTTCTTGCAAGTTTAAGCATGTGACATGCATCGAGTACTTCGAGTACTTCGGCTTCAGTCGGACGGTTTGACCAGTC
This sequence comes from Myxine glutinosa, assembly GCF_964187855.1. Lineage (NCBI taxonomy): Eukaryota > Metazoa > Chordata > Myxini > Myxiniformes > Myxinidae > Myxine > Myxine glutinosa. The sequence continues at coordinate 134,372,981 of NC_136266.1, read as the reverse complement.
CTGTCGAAGTCACTCTCATTGAAGTGATCACTGCACAGAACTGTGGTGCCTGGGGTGGGGTAGAAGGACTCCCTTCTCAGGGCAGATGTCCATCGGGAGCACAAGTCCTTATCCTTTGGAAACCTTGAAACAAAATACGTTGTGGTCACAAAATGTGGTTGCGGGTCAAAACCTCAGAGGGCAGTCAAAACATCTGAGTCAAAACGACTCCATATCAAAATAATATTTCGAGTTTCATATGTATAGTTAAATACAACTTCATCTGCTAATGTTTGCCATGTGTCGGACTTTCGTACCTTCCACAAGTAACCCCCATTTGCTCTTTCTGCTCACGAGTGACACAGGAGGGCATGGAAACCCTGACAGTAGTAGACTGGACAATTAAGTTAAGCTCATCACAAATTAAATCACTTGACAATGATCACGAGCTGACGAGTCAATCTCGATACTTCAATCTGAATCAATGAATGAGTCAATCAGACATCAGTCTGACATACTCACATAGCCCTAGTGAATACACAATACAGTTATATTTGAGATCTGTGTCGTATTGCACACCCTGCGCGTGGTCTAACATCATCAAATTCAAACACAGTGTTCAAACTTCATTGAAACTTAATTACCTAGCCCCACCACCGTGACCACGCCAAAAACTGAAAAAGCAGAACACTCGCGATCGCGGTTTGTCACTTACTTGTGAAATGTGCATGTGGAGGCCTTCCCTGAGGTATTTGTGCAGTCAAATGCAACACACTGTGGCATTTTGAAACAGCGCGTTCACAAATAAGACTCCTTACAGTCGGTAAGCATCCAAAATGAATCAGAAATTGTGAGATCAGCTGATTGTGAGATCAAACACGGACGCAGACACAATCGGCTTCCCAATATGGCCGCCAAGCAACTTCCGCTAGCTTCAGCCGACAGCCATCATTGGCTCTCCAGGTTTATTATATACCTCCGTGCATTCAACATATTAGCCGGAAGTAAAATATGTTTCAGGAAATTACCGAGAGATATTTCTTCGTTTTTTTTATTAGTTATGTGCGCATACACTTTAAATAGGTTTATTTGAAATCTTTAATTTTCCACAAACATTCCACACACGCGGGAAAATGCAGAGATATATTTTTTAAATCGCGTCATGGTGTATCATACACCGCCCAACATGACACCGACGGCAATGTGTCGATATCTATTTTAAATTCGATATATCATTTCATTTTTCACAGTCGCTAACATAGTTTTAGACTCGGTTGAAAAAAAACGAGAAGAAAATCCGATGAAAGTTGCCGTTTATAGAACGAAATGAATTCTCAAATGCCTGTAACTTCAAGGCCATTGAGTCTCTCTCACGCCTTTATCTCCAATCTAACTCACCATATGATTTCATTTTTATCGATGGTTTTAGAGTCGGTGTCAGCAATAACATTCCACACACGCGGGAAAATGCAGATATATTTTTTAAAATCGCGTCATGGTGTATCATACACCGCCTAACATGACACCGACGGCAACGTGTCGATATATATTAAAAATTCGCTTTTGCTTTTCCGTTAAGATATATTACTTTTTCGTTTGATGACAGTCGTCACAAAAACGTCAACAATGATGCCGACATATATTTCTTCGTTTTTATTTAATTCAACATTATTAGCCGGAAGTAAAATATGTTTCAGGAAATTACCGAGAGATATTTCTTCGTTTTTTAAAATTAGTTATGTGCGAATACACTTTAAATAGGTTTATTTGAAATCTTTAATTTTCCACAATATAATTTACTTGCCATTTATCATTTGATGATTACGAGACAAATTCCTCTTGAGGATCGTGACAATTCATGCGCTGCGTGGAAACTTCTATTTCCAAAATGAATGAGACGATCGATGAAGAACGCAGACTTGAACAGGATGCAGCAAGAAAACGAATGAGACGGGCGAACGAGTCCATCGACGAACGTCAATGCAAACTTGCGGGGTCACCCGTGGGAATCCCACGGGCATGGATGTGTGTGACATTTCGACATATTGAGTTAGATGCTGCACATTCATTTTTACAAAATGGTTACTGGCAAGTCATCAGATCCAGAAATGGTGTAAAAACCACCGTTTAGAGGCCATTTTTCCCCGCAAAGCGGGGGTTGGCCTTTTCGGGGACCGTGGTAGTTGTTGTTTTTTTGTCCCCTTTTTGAAGCAATGTTTTACGGCCGGATGCCCTTCCTGACGCCAACCCTTTTTGCCGCCTTCAACGACAAACAGGGAATTATCAGTGAACTGGTACTCAATTAGCCGACCTCGGAAGGATGACAGGCTGAGTCAACCCCCCTGGCATTAATTCGGCGATCGACCGAGATTCGAATTCAGGATCCTAAGCCGGCACCCTAGCCGCTAGCCCAACACCAGAAATGGTGTCATGAACACAATTTATTTACGCACAAGCACAAAAGCAAGACGGGCCGATTTCCGATTCCGACGGGCCGACGGGCGAGACGGGCCGATTTCCGATTCCGACGGGCCGATTTGGAGCAAGAAAAAGAACGAGACGGGAGAAAAAGGAGAGAAACGAGACGGGGAAAGCCGATTGGAGAGGCGAGTGAGGCGCGATTGGAGAGGAGTGTGAGGCGCGATTGGAGAGGAGTGTGAGGCACGATTGCAGAGGAGTGTGAGGCGTGATTGGAGAGGAGTGTGAGGCACGATTGGAGAGGAGTGATTGGAGGGGAGTGTGAGGCACGATTGGAGAGGAGTGTGAGGCACGATTGGAGAGGAGTGTGAGGCGCGATTGGAGAGGAGTGTGAGGCGCGATTGGAGAGGAGTGTGAGGCGCGATTGGAGAGGCGTGTGAAGGATTGGAGAGGAGAGGAGTGTGAGGGATTGGAGAGGTGAGGGATTGGAAAGGAGAGGGATGTGAGGGTTTGGAGAGGAGAGGAGTGCTAGGTGGAGAGAGGAGAGTGTCAGGTGGAGACAGGAGAGTGTCAGGTGGAGACAGGAGAGTGTCAGGTGGAGAGGAGTGAGGGGTCACATATTATGTGAAATAACTAAATTCACACCATTTCTGGATCTGATGACTTGCCAGTAACCATTTTGTAAAAATGAATGTGCAGCATATAACTCAATATGTCGAAATGTCACACACATCCATGCCCGTGGGATTCCCACGGGTGACCCCGCTAGTATATATATATACACACACATACATACTGTATATATACATACTGTATATATATATACTGTATATATATATATATATATATATATATATATATATATATATATATATATATATATATATATATATATATATATATATATATATATATCTATATATATCTATATACACACACATACTGTATATATATATACTGTATATACAGTCACGTGAAAAAGTAAGTTCACCCCATGTAAAGTTTTGACTTTTTCAACATATTTCAACATACAGCTAATTGATCTTCATTTCAACAATATTGATAGATAAAGGTGATATAATATAACAAATATCATGAAACATTTACATTTTGGAGTCCATTGTATAATTTAAATAAACATAAATGCAAATTTCGCATGTGGAAAAAGTAAGTACACCGCTACATTTATCACTACTTCAAATACCTAAAATTAGAATCAGGTGCACCAGCTCAGGTGCAAATGATTAGAACATCGTTAGAGAGGATCTTGGAAGAACCTGTCTTATTTAAACCTCAGACATTGAGTTTCGTTTGCTCTTTGTTGTTGAGGTGTGCGGCGTCACCATGCCGAGATCAAAAGAGCTCTCTGAGGCCTTCAGAAAGAAGGTTCTAAATGCGTACGAGTCTGGGAAGGGATTTAAAAAGATCTCCAAACAATTTGAAATCAATCATTCGACTGTCCGGAAGATCATCTACAAGTGGAGAAGATTCCAAACAACTGCCAACTTGTTCAGGCCAGGCCGCCACAGCAAGTTCAGCCCGAGAGCAGACTGCAAGATGCTGAAAGAAGTCTCGAAGAACCCCAGAATGTCAACACGGGAATGTCATCCGGTATTCCAAATTCCCCCCCCCCCCCCTGTATGTCCGAATTGGGGTACTCTGTCGGGGACTACCGGGTGCCACCGCTGGGGCCGCCTGCCATGGTCCAGGTCCCGCCAGGCGCCGATCCACTAACCTCCGGACCATGCTCTCCAGGTCAGGGCCCCCGTCGGGGGCGGGCCCCCTTGGGGGGCCGCCCCCCATCACGGGCCCCATCTGACGCACCGCCACTGCGTGGCGCTCGCCTCCCCGCACCAGGGGCCTCGCTGCTTCCCAACGGGCTGCAGCGTCGGCCGCCTGACTCATGGTCTGCGGGCGCCACATAGCGAGCTGTTGCCGGAGCTCCAGATCCGGAAGGGCCTGAATAAAGTGATCCAGCGCCAGGCTTTCCTGGGAACTCGCTGCCATGTCCGCGTGTGCAATCCCGACCGCGCGGCGAATATCGTGAGCAAGTTCCCCGATGGTCTCCTGGGGCTTGCGTTTTCGCTGCGCAAGTTGAGCTTTAACAAGCTCGCTTTGCTGTTCAATGCCGAACCGATTAATTAATGCCGCACGGAGAGCTGACAGGGTGAGAGCACCTGGTGGTAAAGCCGTCAGCACCTCCGCCGCCGCACCGCGCAGTGCCCCCACCAGGTGCACTCCACCTTCGTCCGGATTCCAACCATTGCCTTTACACACGTACTCAAACTGCGCCAGGTACACCCTCAAATCACTCTTGCCGTCATACGGCGCGAGTGGGACCTTGTGGGCGCCCGAAGGTCGGACCCCGCGCGTCACTCCTTGCGGGATCAACGCGGGACCAAACCGTTCGGGCTCCCACAGTACGCTATTCCCGGGGGGATCCCGCGCGTCCCCCGTCCCTCCAAACACTACCCCTCCTGGTGTCGATGCCTGGGTCGCCCCTCCGCAACCCGCTACCCACGCCATACCCCCACATCCTTGCTCACCAGCACCCCCCTCACTCCCCATAGCCAAACCTCCTTGCACACCTCCTCTGTCCATACACTCCGGACCAGTCATACATCTTACCATTGGTCCCTCACGAACACCCGGGTCTACACCACCACCCAAGCCGACTGAATCTCCCCTCACATCATATACATTGCCACTCACCTCCGTACCTCGTCGTCGCACCTCCTCTGCCACCTGCAAACTTTTTATTTGGTTAGTGAGCACCTCATCATGATTTGAACACAGACCTTGTACATATTCCATGACTTCCTCCTTTATCTCCCTCTTAGTTTCCCTCCGTCTCTTCTTAATTTCACTCACCCCCTCTTCCACCTCCTCTAATTTTTCCTTTACCTCCTTCAGCTCCTGGTGCGCCCCCTCTATTTCTTCCTCCATCGCTACTTTAACCGTTTCTATGTGCGTCCTTACCTCCCGGTCCTTCGTCTCCATTACTTCTGTCACCTCTTCCAACCTCTTCGTCAATCCCTCATGTACCATTTGACATTCCTTATGTGTCGCTATTAATTCATTTTTAATGTCCTTTTGTGTCGCTTTTAAACCCCCGATGATTGCAGTGTTCTTTTCCACTTGGTCCGCTAGTTCCCTTTGTCCCACTGTCAGCTGCTCTACTCCCTTCGTCAGACCCTCTATGCCCCCCTGTAACCTAGCCGTATTATTCCTCACCTCTTTCTCCATACGCTTCTCACCTCGCTTTACCTCCTCGCGTAGCCCCGAAACCTCCTCACTTACACCTCGTCGTATCCCCTCTCTCATCTCCTCCATCTCTTTTGTAGATGCCACCCTCATCTGTCCCAATTCATCCCTCTGTGCATCCAGTTTACTTTCTAACCCGATTTGCACCTCCTCTATCTGGTTCCCCATTCGTTTGATTTCCCTGGCAGATTGTTCCCCTATTTCCCACAATTTGTCCTCCATCCTATTTTCTAACCCCATTAACCCATTTTTCACCTCTTTAATCCCGTTGTCTAACCCCTCAAATTTGTCGTCTAACTTCCCAAATTTATTGTCTAATCCCTTAAAATTATTGTCTAACCCCTCACCGGTACCCCTCGCTTCGTCCCTCATTACCCCCAATTGCTCACTCTGAGCCCTCGCTTCGTCCCTCATTACTTCCATTTTTGCCATCATTTGAATCATAAAGACTCGCATGTACTCTGGCATCTCTGGCTCGGCTGCCGCGACCATGGGCGCGGCTAAATTTGGTGCCGCAACAACCATGTGCGCGAGGACGCCATCTTGTGCGCCCGAAACCTCGTGCGCGAGGACGCCATTTTGTGCGTCTGATACACCCTCAACCACCTCATTGCTCTCCTCCTCCCTTTCTTCCCCTAAGTCCTGGGTTACCCCTAACCCGTCTATCTCCCCCACCGACATCCGATCGCCTTGATTGTCCATGGCGCGATCTCAAAATTCGGGTTTTATAAAACAAAATTTCGGCAGCTCGTAATTTTGACCAAAATTTTTTTTCCTATACGTTTTAAAAATTTGGTTCGGGCCTCGTATCCCACTCCTCGACACCAATTGTTACGGACGCGGTTTAGATGTTATTATGGGCCGAGCGGATGGTCCACCGCGACCGTTACAGGATCCCCGATTGGCCCGACTCCCCCAACGTTGACCAGATCGCACCACAGATATTCAATTTGGAAACCTCTAAAGCGACCGAAAGAGAAGGAAAAGAGAAGAAGACAGAGTACGGAGGAATAACAGGATTTATTATACACACAAGCAAAAAGGAAGGAGCGATCAAAATTATTTACAAGCAATGGATGGAAGAAGCAGTCACACAGTGCATCGTTAGCTTATACTAGTCTATTTACTTAACCCCAGGACAACGATTAGGACAGACGACGTTCACACTTACACGGGGGATATTGCAGGCAGGTATGGCTTGAGGATGGATGGTTGTTTTGGGAGGCAATGGAGGGTCCAGCGTCGATTGCTGCCTGGCGCGTCCTTTTCGTGGCCTGCGGCCCCTTAGCTGCCCCCTTAGCTGCAGCGCAGCTGGTCGCACGATGGCTCGCACACACCTGCTCGTTCAGGCGTCTTCCTTCTCCCCAGCAACAACGAGCGACAGCAAGCAAGAGGACGGAGTCAGAGCAAGAGGACGGGGTCAGAGCTGGAGCGTGGAGTGCGTCCCGCGGCGGCTTATATTGGTCTCCTCACCGAACCTTCACGCACTTTCTCGGGGGTTCCCGCTCCGCCCTCTCTTAGCCAAACCCCTTGTTCTGGGTTGGATGAGCGGGGCCGACTTTCTCCTCCCCCCTATGACGAGGGGGGCGACCCGTCTTCTCTAGCCACTCCCCTTGTTCGTAATGGCCGCAAATGGCGAAAACCGGTCAGCAGCTGCAGGTAATGCGCCGTCACGTTGCACAGCAGTTCAGTACTGCAATAAACGGTTGCTGTGAAAGCTCAAGTGGGGGAATCCCTGGCACTTGAGCTGCCATGGATCATCGGAGGGGCCTACGCTTTATTTCGTTTGATGCAATGCAGAGTCAATCTAGTGGGAAACACATATTTAGCCTACATAGAATAAGGAAATAAACTATTTAAAAAGATATATCGTGGCCTGTGTGTAAGTTTCATGGAATTAACTAGGAGGACGGCTGCGACCATTATTTACATTACGAGGGTGTTACACACAACAAAACCATACTTTTCACATTCGTTACACTTTCTCCAAAATTGTCACACTTCTCAAAACCGTTACACTTCTCAAATTCGTTACAATATATATACACACACACTAGTGTGTTATGGTTACACATTGTAAGCAATAACAAACCATGCTTCATATGTAGGTGCATAATAAATAGAAGCTTTATGATTATAGGCATGCATCACCGACCTGCTGCTAAATATCAATTTTGATTTATTTATTTATTTATTTTACAGTTGCATTTATGGTTTTTACATAAATTTTCATTGAGATTTATATTTCAGTTTATAGTCATAGAAATTACAATTTTCAAATGGTACATATTGATTGAAGTTTTTGGGGTTTTTTTCCAGACACGTTTGCAGTTATTTTACTTAAATTTTCATTTAAGGATGCTTTTTCTTTTTACCCTTACCACCGGAGAGGGTATTGAATTTGAGTCCATTTGTTTGTCCGCACAGAAAAAAATATGATTTTCTCTGCAACTATTGGTCCGATTGACAGAAAATTTTCAGCGTAGGTGCACCTCTACCTGTAGATTTTTATGCCTTCGTCGACGAATTCGTTTATGTTTTCAGGTTGTCCGGCTGTCCGTCCGTCCGTCCGTCCGTCCGTGATAGGTTTTCGTTACCGCGATAACTTGAAAACGTCTGAAGGGATCTTAGTCAAACTTGGTGCAGGTATGTATAATGAAGTAAAGATGAACTGATTATATTTTAGGCTCACGAAGTCAAAGGCCAAAAGTCAGAGGTCATGTTAGGTAAAAATTCTGTTACCGCGATAACTTGCGAACCAGTGATGGGATTCTCACCAAATTTGATACAATTATGTAGAATGATGTAAAGATTAACTGATTCGATTTCGGGGTCAAAAGGTGAAAGGTCAAAGGTCAAAGTCTGTAATATGTCTATAACTTGAGAACGGCTGAGGTGATCCAAGTCAAACTTGGTACAGGTGTGTATCCTGATGTAAAGATTAACCGATTAGATTTTGGGGTCCCAAGGTCAAAGGCCAAAGTCAGAGGTCATGACAGGTAAAAATGTGATAACTTGTGAACAGCTGAAGGGATTTAAATTAAAACTTGGTACAGGTATGTATAATGATGTAAACATGAACTGATTAAATTTTGGGGTCAATAGGTCAAAGTCTGTGATAGGTCTATAACTTAAGAACGGCTAAAGGGATCTAATTCAAACTTGTTACAGATATGTATAATGATGTAAAGATTAACTGATTAAATTTTGGGGTCAAGGGGTCAAAGGTCAGAGGTCATGTAAAAATGTGATAACTAGAGAACAGCTGTATGGATTTAAAACAAACCTGGTACAAGTATTATAATGATGTAATAATGTGGGCGGAGGCATATCGATCGACGTCGTGTTGTCGAAGAGTGTCGTTCTAGTTTTAAATGAAGGTATTTTAAATGAAGGGGATGCTATTTCCGGATCTGAGCTAGAGTGGATCAACAAATTCCATTGCCAGTATATATAGTTGTAATTCCAAGCTGTGGAATAGATAGCTGTTTGCTGTGCTGTGCCAGGATAATCGCCACCAAGATCCCCAACAATTGGTTCCAGTAACGTGTCGGGACGCGTCAGCAAAAAGCGCACACTCATCGCTGTGTCAAATTTGAATGGCGGCCTCATGGATCTTTTCCGCACCCAGTCTCACATCTCCTGCATTCCTCAATTTGCCTGTCTTCCTTCAACCCACCTTCTCTCCTCCCTGGGCTCCACCCTCGCCGTTCGTGCCATACCACGATCGGAGCGCAGTGTTCTCGCATATTTCAAGGAGCTCGAACACAGAGCCCCCTTTCGTGTGCGCGAGATGGCACGAGCGGCGCGAGCGTGTGCCCTCCTGGTAAGTCTGCTGATGTTTGCAGGCTCGGCGTGGGCACAGGACCAACCAGCGGTCGACGCGCTAACCGAGCGGTGCCAGTCGACCGAGGAGGCAGCGCTCAAATTCACAGAGCAGTACAACAACGCAGCCGAGAATGTTTATTATCAGAGTGCTCTGGCAAGTTGGACTTACAACACCAATATTACCGAATACAACAGGGACAAGCAGGTAAGGATACCCTAGCTTTGCCTTTCTCAAAGTTACCATCGGATGCACGTTAACAACAGAATCTTATGAGCTATGGTGCTAAAATCAGGAACCAAAGTGCAACAATAAACCAAAGCCGGCATGGGTGAGCCGAAAAAAAAGGAAAACCTGTACTCAGCTCTTCCCATTTTAATTCCCACTGTTTTCATTGACATGTGACAGACACTTGGATATGCTCGAGTTATAATGGGATGATGGTTTTCGTGGTACTGTAATTAAATGCACTCACAAAAATACATAAACTACGATCATGTTGTGATGGGAAAAGTAAGTGATTCCTCCTCCTCCCTTCCAAACTAGACACATAGTAAATATTCCCATATGCTTCCCACAATACATTCAATGTATTTCTATTCACGTTGGAAGATTTGGATAGATATGACCATGTAAGCACAGCCTTCTAAAGCATCACTATTTTAAATCTATATGAGCATATTGGAGGTAATGCATATGTGTGCGTATGGATATTTCAGTTTTTTCTTTTTAATAAATTTGCAAAACTTTCTAAAATCTTGTTTTCTCTTCGTCATGATGGGGTATCGAGTGTAGATTGACGAGGGAAAAAATGAATTTAAACGATTTCAGCATGAGGCTGCAACATATCAAAATGTGAAAAAAGTGAAGGGGTCTGAATACTTTCTGAATGCACTGTATTCAGAGGTACACTCTGTCCCATGGAAGTTACACTTACAAATTGCTTCCGAAGAACCAGGCTATGCTTATGCAATTTAATAAACCATTCGTGTAAGACAATGACATTCTTTTGCTCCTTCAGCTGACATTTTCGTTCAGTTTCAGTTTCAGTTTCAGTAACACACACACACACACACACACACACACACACACACACACACACACACACACACACACACACACACACACACACACACACAGAAACACACAGAAACACACACACACACATAGTAACACGCACAAAGTATCTCACCCAGTGACACACACACACAACACAGTAACACACACACATAGTAACACACACACACAGAAACACACACACACATAGTAACACGCACAAAGTATCTCACCCAGTGACACACACACACAACACAGTAACACACACACATAGTAACACACACACACACAGTAACACACACACACACACACACACAAAGTAACACACACAAAGTAACACAAACACAACACAGTAAAACACACAGTAACACACACACAGTAACACACACACAGTATCACACACACAGTATCACACACACAGTATCACACACACAGTATCAAACACAGTATCTCACACAGTATCACACACAGTATCACACACAGTATCACACACAGTATCACACACACACACAGTATCACACACACACACAGTATCACACACACACACAGTATCACACACACACACAGTATCACACACACACACACACAGTATCACACACAGTATCACACACACACACACACACACACACAGTAACACACACACACAGTAACACACACACATTAAAACACACCACAACACACACAAACACACACACACACACACACACACAGTAACGTACACACATAGTAACACACACACACACACACAGAGAGAAACAAACACAGAAACACACACACACAGAAACACACACACACAGTAACACACACACACACACAGTAACACACACACACACACAGTAACACACACACACACACAGTAACACACACACACACAGTAACACACACACACACAGTAACACACACACACACACAGTAACACACACACACAGTAACACACACACACAGTAACACACACACACAGTAACACACACACACAGTAACACAGACACACACATACATAGTAACACAGACACACATACATAGTAACACACACACACATACATAGTAACACACACAGATAGGAACACACACACACATACATAGTAACACACACACACATACATAGTAACACACACACACATACATAGTAACACACACACACATACATAGTAACACACACACACATACATAGTAACACACACACACATAGATAGGAACACACACACACATACATAGTAACACACACACACATACATAGTAACACACACACACATACATAGTAACACACACACACATACATAGTAACACACACACACATACATAGTAACACACACACACATACATAGTAACACACACACACATACATAGTAACACACACACACATACATAGTAACACACACACACATACATAGGAACACACACACACATACATAGGAACACACACACAGATAGGAACACACACACACAGATAGGAACACACACACAGATAGGAACACACACACAGATAGGAACACACACACAGATAGGAACACACACACAGATAGGAACACACACACAGATAGGAACACACACACAGATAGGAACACACACACAGATAGGAACACACACACAGATAGGAACACACACACAGATAGGAACACACACACAGATAGGAACACACACACAGATAGGAACACACACACACACACACACACACACACACACACACACACACACACACACACACACACACACACACACACACACACACACACACACACACACACACACACACACACACAGGAGGTCGGGGGAGGTTGCAGAGGGAGGATTGACGAAGGGAGTGAGGTGAGTGGAAGTGGGTTGGGGGGAGGGGCGGTGGGAGAGGAAGGGGAAATATATACGACATATACATGTGGGGGGGGGGGGGCTTTGACAGCCTCTTCCGTTTTGGGGGAGCAGGAAGGGAAGGAGGAAAAATTTACCCGTACAGAGTGCTTTAACCTCAGTGTTGCCCAGGTAAAAAAGGAAATTGTAATACCCTCTGCCACCAGGTGGCGATACACGGTACACATTTGCATCGATAATTTACGCTCCTCTCCCGGTCCCCCACACCCCTGCATGAGGCCGTGGTCACATAGCCTATGTTACCCCCCCAAACAAAGTTGTGTTTGTATTTGTACCCCGAGTAAAGTTTCTAAGCATTTATAGCTAAGTACCTGGCGTTGCCGAGCAGTGGAGGGGGGAGGAGGGGAGGGGAGGGGGAATGGGGGAAAGGGGAGGGGATGGGGCGAGAGGGGGATGGGGGTCATGGGGGGAGAGGGGAGGATGGGGGAAGGGGGAAAATGGGAGGGGAGTGGGGGAGGGGGTGGGGAGGTAGGGGGTGCAGTGGATGGGGGGTGCAGGGGGTGGGGGGGGACGGGTGGGAAGGGGAGGAGAGGAGGGAGAGGGGGGAAGGGGGAGGGGGGGAAGGGGGAGGGGGGGAAGGGGAGGGAAGGGGAGATGGAGGGGAGGGGAGGGGAGAGGGAGGGAAGGGGAGGAGAGGGGGAGGAGGGCGGGGAGAAGGGGAGGGGAGGCAGGGGGAGGGAGGGAGAGGGGGGAGGGAGTGGAGGGAGGGAGTGGGGAGAGGGGGAGGGAGGCAGGAGAGGAAGGGGGTTCATCACCTTTTCTTTGAATATATGCTGGTGAATGTGGCGTTCATCACGTTTGAGTTAAGTGTGATGCCGACCAGGAAGAAGAAGAAGAAGCCTTACTACCAACTTCGTGCACTTCCAGGATTGTTCGATTTGTTTGTATTCAAATGTCTGGTGATTGTTTTGTGGTGGGCACAAGGGACAACAATTCTGCGCACCAGTGGGTGGCGCGAGCGTCCAGGCGGGGAACGAAAATGCATGCCCCGCCTTTCGACCGATCGGCCATGCCCGGGGGCAAGGCGTGGCCTCTGGACATATATGCGGGCTCTAAGCTCAAGCCCGCCCAGTGCTGAAATGCGAGCTCTTAATAAAGACCCTTTGTTTGTACCAACGCGTTGTGGCCTACCTCTCTGGCAATCGAGTCGTGTGTGCACAGCACCACACTGGTGACCCCGATTGTTCAGCCGTTGTTGACCCCCGAACGCGCCATGGCTACCAACGCCGTCGCAATCAAACCCCCGGAGTTTTGGGAAGCGCAAGCCGACGTTTGGTTTGTGCAGGCCAAAGCTCAATTTAAGCTCCGAGGCATCACGGCGGACGAGACCCGGTACTACCAAGTGGTCGCCGCCCTCGGGCCCGGCACTGCCGCCCGAATCGTGTCCATCCTTCGGCGCCGGCCGGGCGACCACAAGTACGAGGCGCTCAAATGTCTCCTCACAGAGGGCTCACAGAGATCGAACGTGCCGACCGCCTCCTGGACATTCCCGCCCTCGGCGACACACGACCATCCGTCCGGATGGATTTCATGCTGTCCCTGCTTGGAGACCAGCCCCCAGATTTCTTATTCCGGGCGCTTTTGCTACGCCAGCTACCTGTACAGGTACGCCTCGCGCTGGCCGGTTCCAAAATTAAGGAACCCCGCGCCCTGGCCGGAGAGCCCGACAAGGTTTTCGTGGCCTGCGACACGCGGTCGGTTTACGGTGCTGCCGTAGTGGATCCCGGGGCAGAGGCTACAGCGCCCCCGGCTTCCCTCGTGGCCGCTGCTGCGCCCCGCCCACTACCGCCGCCGCCACCACCATGGCCGCTGCGGCCATCACCACCGCAAACCTGGTGCTACTACCACGCCAGGTTCGGCCGCAAGGCTAAAACATGTCGCCCGCCGTGCTCTTTTGACGGGTCAGAAAACGACCGGGCCGGCGCTCATTTGCGGCCCTGAGCGTCGGCCATTCCGGCAGCCTCCTATTCATCACGGACACCTTGTCCGGGTGCCGTTTCCTTTGCGACACAGGAGCGCAGGTAAGCGTCCTCCCTGCCTCCGCGTCCGACAAGCAAGCCGCTGGCTGGGGCCCCGCTTTGCTTGCCGCCAACGGTACACCCATTCGCACATTCGGGAAGCGTTGCCTCTCACTGCGGTTCCGAGGGCAGCGCTTTCAATGGTCATTCGTCACTGCCAGCGTGCCAATGGCCCTGCTCGGTGCGGACTTCCTATGTGTGCATGGCTTGTTGGTCGACGTTAAGCGCAGACGTCTCGTCCAGGCCGAAACCTTCAGCTCGCTCGCTTGTTCACTGAGCGGCTCGTTGAGCGGCTCACTGAGCGGCTCACCGAGCGGCTTGCCAAGCGGCTTGCTGAAAGGTTCCGTCCCGGCGAGTGTTGTTTGCACGCTTCCGGCAGCAGACAACTTTACCCGCCTCCTAGACAGTTTCCCGGCCCGCACGCAGCCCACCTTCTCAGCGGTGGCCGTTAAACATGCGGTGGAGCACCATATACCCACGGTCGGGCCGCCGGTCTACGCCCGGGCACGCCGACTCGAACCCACGAAGCTCGCCGTGGCGAAGGCGGAGTTCGCCACGCTGGAACGGCTGGGTATCGTGCAGCGCTCAAACAGCGCTTGGGCCTCTCCGCTGCACATTGTGCCGAAGCCCGGCGGAGGAGGGTGGCCGTGCGGTGACTACCACCGGCTCAATGATGCCAACACCCCCGACTGCTACCCGGTCCCGCATATCCAGGACATTTCCGCCCGGTTGGCAAACACGACCGTGTTTTCCAAGGTGGACCTCATCCGGGGCTACCACCATGTCCCGTACAACCGGGCGATGTCCCGAAGATGGCCGTCATCACCCCTTTCGGCCTCTTCGAGTTCCTGCGAATGCGTTTCAGGTTGAAGAATGCGGCCCAGGCATTCCAACGGCTCATGGACAGCGTCTTGCGCGACTTACCTTTCATCTATGTCTACCTGGACGACATCCTAGTCGCGAGCGCGTCCCGGGAGGAGCACCTGCTCCACCTCCGCACGCTTTTCGAACGCCTGGGCTAGCATGGCCTAATCATCAACCCCGCAAAGTGCCGTTTCGGCGTCGCCACCATCGACTTCTTGGGACACCGCATCACCAGGCACGGGGCCGTCCCTTTACCGGCCAAGGTGGAGTCGGTCAGGGATTTCCCACGACCCCGCACGATCAAGGGGCTCCAGGAGTTCCTGGGCATGGTAAATTTTTACCACCGCTTCGTGCCCCACGTCACCCAGCTACTCCGCCCCCTGCACGAGGCCCTCCGGGGCAAGCCGGGCAAAGGTGACATCGCCTGGTCGGAGCCGATGGCCGCGGCGTTTGCGGGCGCAAAGCTGGCCCTGGCCAACGCCACCATGCTGGCGCACCCGGCGCCCGATGCACCGATCGTCCTCACCACTGACGCGTCGGACTACGCGGTGGGCGCGGTGCACGAGCAGTGGGTGCGTGGTGCTTGGCAGCCGCTGGCGTTTTTTAGCCAGCAGCTTCGCCCGCACGAACGCCGCGACAGCACCTTCGACCGCGAGCTGCTCGGGCTCCACCTGGCGGTCCGACACTTCCGCCATCTGCTGGAGGGCCGCCCGTTCAAGGCTTTCGTCGACCACAAGCCCCTTGTGTTCGCGATGGCCAAGGTCGCCGAGCCAAGGTCGGCACGGCAGCAGCGTCAACTCTCTGCCGTGTCCGAGTATACGACGGACATCCGTCACGTGGCGGGTAAAGACAACCCGGTGGCGGATTGCCTTTCCCGGTCCGTCGCGCACGCGGTCCACCTCAGGATCGACTATGCCCGGATGGCGGAGGACCAGACCGCCGACCCCGGCGTCCAGGCCTTGCGGACCGCATTCACGGGCCTCTGCGTCACCGAGGTGCCGTTCGACGCCGCGGGCGCGGCCCTCCTGTGCGACGTCTCCCTCAGCCGGCCTCGCCCCATCGTGCCCGCTGGCTGGCAGCGCCCAGTGTTCGACGCCATCCACGGCCTGTCCCACCCAGGCACGAAGGCCTCCCAGAAGCTCGTCGTGGCGAAGTTCGTCTGGCATGGCCTCAGGAAGGACGTCTGCGACTGGGCCAGGACGTGCCTCGCGTGCCAGCGCGCAAAAGTCCACCGCCACACCCAGGCCACGTTAGCCCCGTTTACGGTGCCGGAGCGTCGGTTCGACCACGTGTACGTCGACTTGGTGGGACCTCTGCCCCCCTCGCGGGGGTTCACCCACCTCCTCACCATGATGGACTGCACCACACGGTGGCTGGAGGCCGTCCCATTGGCGCCGACGTCTGCGGCTGATGTGGCGCAAACCTTCATCGCCACTTGGTTTGCCCGGTTCGGTGCCCCCTCAGACATCTCATCCGACCGCGGCCCCCAGTTCACCTCGGAGTTCTGGGCGCGGTGGCGCTAGGGCTCGGCGTAAAACTACACCGCACCACGGCCTACCACCCCCAGGCCAATGGCCTGTGCGAACGCTTTCATCGCTCGATGAAGGCCGCGCTCCGGGCCAGCCTCCGCGATGGCAGCTGGGCCGACAGGCTCCCCTGGGTCCTGCTGGGCCTCAGGACGGCGCCCAAGGACGACCTGAACGCGTCCGCGGTGGAGCTGGTCTTCGGGCAACCACTGCGGGTACCGGGCGAATTTATCCCCGACTCCATGGCTCCTTGGTCCGCGGCGCAACAGCGCTCCACCCTGCAGGAGACCGCTCGGAGGTTCGCCCCGGTGCCGACGGCACACCACGGTTGCCCGTCTTCCCACGTTGCCCCGGAGCTTCGCACGGCGGAGTACGACTTCGTCCGGCACGACGCCCACCGGGCACCGCTATGGCCCCCCGTCCGACGGGCCCTTCCGCGTGCTGGAGACCGGGGACAAATATTTCACCGTCGACATCGGCGGTGCCCCGGATCGTATCTCCGTGGACCGCCTCAAGCCGGCCCACCTCGATCTGGACCACCCCCCGCAAGCAGCTCTGCCTCCGCGTCGAAGCCGCCCCCCGGCGGTCAGACCCCTGGCACCCCCCCAGCCCCGCCGTCCCGCTACCATCCAGCCCTGCACGCATCGCCAGGGGGCGTTTTTCGGCCGGGTCATCGGCTTCCCCACAAACTCACCCTTCAGGTGCGTGGGAATTCTTGGGGGGCGCGTGTGGCGGGCACCACAGTTTTGTATTTATTTCTGCGAATGTGTACTTGTATATAACTGTCATTAATTTTAAAAGGCTTAGGCACTATTGAGCGATTTTTTTTAACCCTTTGAGTACGGATGACGTCCAGTGCCACAACCCACGAAAAGGTTTTGTGTACGGATGACGTTACTATAAATAGATCGTCAGTACGTGGTTGCATTGAATTTGTACACTGAACTACTGCCTGGAGATTGTTTATAGTTACTCTGGCCAAAATTAATCCCGTACCGGGGGTATTTTTATCCAAAAAAATCCCGTAATCAAAGGGTTAATTATGTTTACTTCGTTTTTAACCTCTTCAAAGAGGTTTTAACTCTTTTATCCTCTTTAACCTCCTTTAAAGAGTGATGGAAATGAATGTAGAAGGAAGTAGAGGACGGGGAAGACCGAGAAAGACTTGGCTAAAGATGGTCGAAGAAGAAATGCGGGCAAGGGGGTTAACTCGGGGAGATGCAGAAAATCAGGCAAAATGGAGAAGATTGTCATGGGGACCGCAAGGCTAACCCCCACTCTACCAGGGAAAATGGCCTAAAATGCCTGTTGTTGTGTTGTTGTTTTAACCTCTTCCACCTTTTCTGTTACCCTCGTTATTTCCCAGTGTGTCCCCACGAGTTCCCCCTCTAACGTCACCTTATCCGTTTCCATTTTACGTTCAATCATGCTTATTTGTCCACTCATCGCCCATTCCTTAACCTCCATTACTTTGCCCATCTCTTTCATCATCATTGTCACCTCATCATCCGGTGTTCTATACTCCCTCTTTACGGCTCCCAGATCCCCCTTGATTTCCCTCTGGACATTTTTTTATTATTTTATTACGCCAGTATTTTCCAGAATGTGTTTAGTTTAATTAATTATGTCCTATGTCCTTCCACCCCATTCCTGAATCCTTCCACCTTCTTCACGTTCCCCATCTCTCCTGTCAGTCTGGCTTTGCTCTGCTTCAACTCTTTCTGGACACCGATCGTACACCCCCTTACCTCTTTCTGAACTGCCGCCATTTCCCTGCCCATCACTTCGCCCATCTCCCGTTTGATTTCCCCGCTCATCACGTCCATTCTAGTGTCCATAACTTGCATTTCGCCACTCATTCTTTCACTCATAAACTCCATTTGTTATTTGAACGGGGCCATAAAGAGCCCCATATCGAGTGGTGCTGGCCTTGTGACCTAAGTTCCATGGGTGCCGCAATTCCCCAGGAATCTTACTAGAATTCACCAAATGTCTGTCCGTTCGAAGGTACCGCAAAAATGGCTCAACCGATCGCAACGATATTTTGGGTGGGTATTCCTGGGACCCCTGGGAGTAAAATAGGCGATATTGTTTTTCCAATTTTTCCAATTTTCCAGTTTTTCCAAACACGATGGAATAATATTTACCGATATGAACAGTGATGTGGCTTTTGTTGAAATTTTACAAATACTGTTTATTCTACGTACCAGGAGAGAGTAGATCGACTTTTGACGAACTCTTCCAATATAAACGTGAGGCTCCGAAGTAACATGGCAGCGTGTGCAAAGCGACTGAGAAACAGGTGTAGCGGCCGCTTCCGTGTTACAGATTAGGCACGCACTCTTCACACAAAAACGTGCGACTGAGAAAGACGTGTCGCGGCCGCTTCCGTTTTGCAGAATTCAATCTTTTTTCAAAATGGGCGCCATGTACTGTTTAGATTTTGATGATTTGCGTGTGATATGATTCAACTGATAGTGCTGCAGAATGGTGGAAGAATTGTGCACTTTTGGTGAAAAGCATGAAACTTTGCACAGTTATAGAGTTTTACCTACTGAACAATATTGGATATGGGGCCAACTGATTTTTCCCAAGCTGGCCGCCATTTTCAAAATGGCCACCTCCATGGGTGAAAATTACCGATACAACCATATAATTGAATATATTTCCTGTGATTGGTTTGAAAATTGACTAGAAATGTAAAATGTCACCAACTTTTACCTTACGGTTCACATGTTCTTCATTTCTTAGCCAAGATGGCTTCCAAATTCAAAATGGCTGCCACATGATAAAATGGTGACAAACATATGAAACTGTATTATGGTAATTGTATCATGCATCACATTTAAAGTTCTTAAAGTTATTCTGTGTATTATCTCATGCATTCATCCATTCATTCATCCTTCATTTTCTTCTTTCAGATCAATATGTCCATACCACAGTGCGTGGCGCCCTTCATAGTATAAGACTGTAGCTAATAGTTGTAAAAGCAGTGGTGGTGGTGTTGTAATCAAAATACTAACAATGGCTAAATCTTTCAAGATGTTAGACCCCAGACAACGTCCAGAAACTCCTACAACATCTGAATCATCGGCGCCGATAGATTGGACAAAATGCATTTTGTGTCAAGAGACAGCAAAAGAACCACTGCGATGCCCTGCCGATTCAAAGGACTGATATTGACATTGATACACTTTATGGTAATCTTGCAAGTAATTTGCTAAGATTCAAAGAGCTTCGGAGTCTTCCAGATAGTATAAATTTAGCAAGGTTAGACAATGGAACAGGAGTTGCTACGACTCTAAAGTCTAATGGAGCTAAATGGCACAAAAAATGCAAGGATAGGTACAACAATACCAAACTGCAACGGGTAGAAAACAGGAAAAGAGATGAGAGTGAAACCAACTGTGACTCACCAAAATAAGAAAGTCACTCGTTACAGCAGTGGTGGTGCAGCCAGGAAATCGCAAGACACTTGCTTCTTTTGTGGTGTAAAATCAGATAAACTTCATGAGGCATCGACGGATGAAACTAGACAGAAATGTTCGGCGATGTGCAGAAATTATAAACAATTGAATAATTGAACAATTAATATTATAAACAAGTAAGAAAGTAGTATTTTTACTCAGTGGCGGCCATTTTGAATTTGGTGGCCATCTTGGAAAGAAACTGAATTGGCCCCATATCCAGAAATGTTCAGCACATCCAAAGCTACATCTGTGCCAATTTTCATACTTTTCACCCAAAATGCACAATTGGTCTGGTATATTGCACCATTCTGCAGCACTATGATGCTTATATGAATCGTTTAAAACAAAAAAAGCCTTCAATTTCTGATATTTTGCCTTTTCATTTGGGCCTACCAATTGAAGCCCCGCCCATAGGGTGGGTCCCATTGCTAGTATATTAAAATTCCTGAACGTGACATTTTCCTTGTTTTGGTTCTTCTCACGCTAACCTTGTGAAATGACCAGAGTACCTCCACTCATGCGCTGATAACACCATTTATAACTAGAACTGCACTCAGTAGAGAGCATACCTCCGTCTGGTTGGCCATACCACTCAATGGTGAAGATCCACTTAAAAAAATTAAATAATTCGCATATCCGAATCCATATTCTGATCTTCACCAAAATCGAATCTATTTGTCCGTGTCAGACACCCAACCGGTCCACCAAGCTTCGTCCAAATCTGTCCATAACTTTTTGAGATATCCTGCAATGTATAGTTTTTGGCCATATCTCCCAATAGTGAAGACTCACTAAAAAAATTAAATAATTCTCATATCCGAATCCATATTCAGATCTTCACCAAAATTGACTATATTTGTCCTTGTCAAACACCCAACAGGTCCACCAAGTTTCGTCCAAATCCGTCCACAACTTCTTGAGATATCCTGCTATGCATAGTTTTTAGCCCGATCTCCCAATGGTGAAGAATCGCTTAAAAAATTATAGTAGCCGGATCCAAATCCTGATCTTCACCAAAATCTAATAATTTCGTCATTGTCACATACGCTACATCTCTGCCAAATTTTGTCCGAATCCGTCCACAACGTTTTGAGATATTTTGTTCACAAATAAACAAACAAACAAATGAAAACTCAACCCCCCTGATTTCACGTTTTGGGTGAACTTGAGCTTGACCTTGGGCCGAGAGAGTTAAAAATTGGGCACAGTATATTCCAGGTCAAGGCAAATATGTGTGTAAAGTATGGCGATGCTTTGTGCAACGATGTAGACGTAGTAGTGTGCACAGACAGACAGACAAACCAACCAACCAACATACTTGCCGGAATCTTTTCTGGCAAGTAACAAACGGACAAACAGACACGGGTAAAAACATAACCTCCAAACGGACAAACAAACGGACAAAATGCACCTTTTGTGGCACCGGTGATCAGGTTCAGAGGTGATCGATTAATTTAATTAATTAGCAATTGTTCGGAACAGAATCCCCGGGTTTGAACCAATCGATTATATTTAGAGAAGGGATTTAAAATGTATCGATTCACAGCCATTCAATAACGTCAATACGTCCACCGTGACGTGGCGCCGATCAAGCACGATATGCATGTCATGTGTGAGAAATGACGTCATCATTTAATTTTTTTATAATTGGAATCGGTAGCATAATCGGCGCAGTGTTGTGTGCAGTTTGTAGACAACACCGTGTCGTGTAGATTATGCAGTGTTGTGTTGAAAAACTCTACATTGTCCAGAAAGATCAAATATGATTACAGTATTTCCCCAAAAAAATTTTCAGGTGTACAGTGTGTCCCAGAAAAGGTAACTTTGTGGAAAATCCTATTATTATTGCATTTTATAGCACAAAAACATTACAGTGTGGCCCAGCAAGGCCAAATATGGTTGCAGTATATCACAATTTATTTCAAGTGTATAGTGTGTTCCAGAAGAAAAGTATCACTTTGTATTAATATCACCACTTTAAATTGCCCACCGGAGGTGGATGAAATGGGCACTCCCGTCCGCAGCGCCCAGAGAGTGGGAGAGCCCATTCTGATAATAAAAATAATTAACAAACAGCAAAAAAAATAATTCATAATGTAATTACAAATCATTTCTTTGGAAAGAAAGAAGCTACATTTCGGAGGGCATAAAAAAGGGAAGGGACTGAAAGAGGCATTTATGGAACCTGAAAGGTGTTGTGACAAAAAAGCACCAGTCATCAGAATCGGAAGGTCGAAAAAAATCAGCTGTATTTGCATATGTATATGTAGATTGCCACCATTATCTACTATACGAGAGCCGTTGGTCTCTGTGTCATCATTTTTCCCAGAGATGGATGAACAGATCTTTGTCAAACGTTCAGAGGTTCATTGGGGACTGCTTGGGAGTGTTTAGGCAAAAAAAAAAAACAAGAGTATTTTTAAATTCTTTTTTGGGGATTTAATAAAAATCGATTTATAATATCTGAGCCTTTTTGATTTATGACAGTTATATACAAGTACACATTCGCATAAATAAATACAAAACAATTACCATTCATTTGAACACAAATAATCAAACAATTCCGGAAGCAGTCGAAGTTGGTGGTAGGGCTTCTTCTTCTTCCTGAACGTCATCATACTTAACTCAGAAACGTGATCAACGGTAAATTCACCAGTATACCGTCACGTGAAAAAGTAAGTACACCCCATGTAAAGTTTTTACTTTTTCAACATATTTCAACATACAGCTATTTGATCTTCATTTCAACAATATTGAGAGATAAAGGTGATATAATATAACAAATATCATGAAACATTTACATTTTGTAGTCCATTGTATAATTTAAATAAACATAAATACAAATTTCACATGTGGAAAAAGTAAGTACACCCTTGGCTCTAATAGGTGGTATTGCCCCCTTTGGCAGAAACGACCTCAAGTAGGCGTTTCTTATAACTGCCTACCAGTCTCTGACATACTGCGAGAAATTTTTGCCCACTCCTCCATGCAGAATTCTTTCAGCTATGCGATGTTTGAGGGGTTTCTTGCATGCACAGCTCGTTTCAAATCCCCCCACAACATCTCAATGGGATTTAGATCCGGGCTTTGACTTGGCCATTCCAGAACCCTCCATTTCTTGCTTTCCAGCCATTCCTTGGTGGATTTACTGGAATGTTTAGGGTCATTGTCATGTTGCAAGGTCCACCTTCGGTTGAGCTTCAACTTTCTGACAGATGGCCTCACATTATCCTCAAGCACCCTCTGGTAAAATGAAGAATTCATAGTGGATTCTATGATGGTGAGCTGCCCAGGCCCTGATGCAGCAAAGCTGCCCCAAACCATAATATTTCCACCACCATGCTTTACAGTTGGTATCAGGTTCTTGTGGTCAAATGCTGTCTTTGGTTTTCGCCAAACAAGTCTTCTGGTACTGTGGCCAAATAGCTCGACCTTTGACTCATCTGTCCAGAGCACATTGTTCCAGAAGTGCTGGTCTTTGCCTAGGTGTTCATTGGCAAACTTTAGTCTTGCCCTGATGTTCTTTCTGGACAGCAAAGGTTTCCTCCTGGCACACTTCCCATGCAAATCAAATTTGTGCAGCCTCTTTCTAATGGTAGACTCGTGCACTTTGACATCAACAGTGGCAAGAGCTACCTGTAGGTCCCATGATGACATTCTGGGGTTCTTCGAAACTTCTTTCAGCATCTTGCGGTCTGATCTCGGGCTGAACTTACTGGGGCGGCCTGGCCTGAACAAGTTGGCAGTTGTTTGGAATCTTCTCCACATGTAGAAGATCTTCCAGACAGTCGAATGATTGATTTCAAATTGTTTGGAGATCTTTTTTAATCCCTTCCCAGACTCGTAGGCATCTATAACCTTCTTTCTGAAGGCCTCAGAGAGCTCTTTTGATCTAGGCATGGTGACGCCGCACACTTCAACAACAAAGAGCAAATCAAACTAAATTTCTGAGGTTTAAATAAGACAGTTTCCTCCAAGATCCTCTCTAACAATGTCCTAATCATTTGCACCTGAGCTGGTGCACCTGATTCTAATTTTAGGTATTTGAAGTAGTGATAAATGTAGGGGTGTACTTACTTTTTCCACATGCGAAATTTGCATTTATGTTTATTTAAATTATACAATGGACTACAAAATGTAAATGTTTCATGATGTTTGTTATGTTATATCACCTTTATCAATCAATATTGTTGAAATGAAGATCAAATAGCTGTATGTTGAAATATGTTGAAAAAGGCAAAACTTTACATGGGGTGTACTTACTTTTTCACGTGACTGTATATTCAATGAAAAGGTAAAATAATGATTTGAAATTTGTAATGGATTCTGATTTGGATGTCATTGCTTTTCCATTATAGATTTGCCCTCATTTCAAATATGTTAATGTTTCTTTTTCGCTTGAGCAATGCCAGGTACTCCAGCTTTAAACGCTTATATACTTTACTCGGGGTACAAATACAAATACAACTTTGTCTGGGGGGTAACATAGGCTATGTGGCCGCAGCCTCATGTGGAGGTGTGGGGTACCGGGCGGGAGAGGGGCGTAAATTCTCAACGTAAATGAGTACCGTGTAGCGCCACTTGGCGTTCGTGGCAGAGGGTATAACAATTTCCTTTTTTACCTGGGCAACACTGAAGTTAAATCACTCTTCGCACGGGTAAATTTTTCCTCCTTCCCTTCCCCTCCCCTCCCCCACCCCCTCCCCCCGCCTCCCCCACCAAAAGATGTATATGTAGTGTATCTCTCCCCTTCCTCACCCCTCATCTCTCTCCCCTCCCCCTTCCACCCCCCCCCCCACTCCTTTCCTCACTCCTCCCTCTCCTGCCTCCCCCTGCCCCCCACCTCCCGGCAACGCTGGGTACTCCTGCTGGTCTGGTAAATAAAACGCATTGTGAGGTTAACGTCCTGTGGCTTGTTGCAGTTCACTGGCTTTGCTCCGAAGCACTTGAAACAATACAAATGGCAAAGACAGTTAATCAATAACAGTTGTCACATTTTGAAAGACACACAGATATGGCACAGTCGTGTGTTTTCCTGAAAGTTTTTTGTGGAGTTTAATATTTGGCTTCTGCAGTTTATTTTCCATTACTTGTATGTAAGTTATATGGGCTGTCAAGCACAGCCTTAGGCACCGACATTCATTAGAATGCTGAAACATCATTACCCAGAAGCATCTACCTGGAAGCTGGAAAACAAATTTATTAGCCTCGCCAGAGGATAGGGTATTGCATTTGGGTCCCTTTGTTACTTGCAAAATCGAAGATTTTTCAACTATATTGGTTGGTCTTGTGCATTATGCTGTCTGTCTCTTTGTCTGTCATTCGCCTACAAGTCACAATTCTAAACGGATCGTCATGGAACTTTACTGAGTAGTAGAGGTAGTCACAACTGAGAAGCCTATTGATTTTGAGGTCAAATGTCATCTTGAGATCACATTTCTAAAATCGTCATTTTAATCCCATGAAATCCCATTTTTTTTAATTAAAAATTAATTAATAATTAATGAAATCCCATTTTAATCACTTGAAAATGAAACAGCAGTTGCAATAGCGCAGTGAATTGGGAAGCCAACTATTTTGATGTCAAAAGGTCAAAGGTCAACTCAAGCTCAAACTTCTAAAATCATCAATTTTCATCTGAAACACTGACCATTTTCATGCAATTGATTTGAGAATTAAACAGATATTGCATAGTGTCTCACTGAATTGAGAAACCAATTATATTCAAGGTCAAAAGGTCAATGTTCAACGCAGGGTCAAACTTCTAAAATAATTACTGGCAATTTCCATCTGAAAAATTGTCAATTTTCATCCTATCAACTTGAAAATTAAACAGTAATTACATCGTGCTTCACTGAATTAGAAAAGCAGCTATTTTTGTGGTCAAACGGTCAATTTTAGCTCTTTCACGAGCCTCGATCTTGTATACAAAAAAAAAAAAAAAAAAAAAAGATCAACTCAAGGTCAAACTTCTAAAATCATCAATTTTCATCTGAAACACTGACTATTTTCATGCAATTGATTTGAGAATTAAACAGATATTGCATAGTGCCTCACTGAATTGAGAAACCAATTATATTTAAGGTCAAAAGGTCAACGTTCAACGCAGGGTCAAACTTCTAAAATCATTACTGGCAATTTCCATCTGAAAAATTGTCAATTTTCATCCTATTAACTTGAAAATTAAACAGTAATTACACCGTGCTTCACTGAACTAGAAAAGCAGCTATTTTTGTGGTCAAACGGTCAATGATCAACTCAAGGTCAAACTTCTAAAATCATCAATTTTCATATGAAGATCGTCAATTTCCATCCAATTAAACTGAAAATTAAAGAGCAATTGCATATGCAACATTGAATTGAAAAACCAACTATTTTTGAGGTCAAATGGTCAAAGGTCAGCTCAAGGTCAAACTTCTAAAATCATCAATTTCCATCTGAAAAATTGTAAATTTTCATCCTATTAACTTGAAGATCAAACATCAATTACATAGTGCTTCAATTAATTAGAAAAGCAACCATTTTGAGGTCAAAAGGTCAACTCAAGGTCAAACTTCTAAAATCATCAATTTTCATCTGAAAAATTGTCAATTTTCATCTGATTAACTTGAGTATTAAACAGCAGTTGCATAGTTCCTCAGTGAATGGGGAAACAAAATATTTTGAAGTCAAAAAGTCAAAGGTCAACTCAAGGTCAAACTTCTAAAATCATCAATTTTCATCTAAAACATTCTCCATTTTCATGTGATTGACTTGAGAATTAAACAGAAATTGCATAGTGCCTCACTGAATCGAGAAACCATTTATATTTAAGGTCAAAATGTCAAAGTTCAACTCGAGGTCAAACTTCTAAAAGCATCAATTTCCATTTGAAAAATTGTCAATTTTCATCCTATTAACTTGAAAATCAAAGCAATTACATAATGCTTCAAGGAATTAGAAAAGCAAACATTGAGGTCAAAAGGTCAACTCAAGGTGAAACTTCTAAAATCATCAATTTTCATCTGAAAAATTGTCAATTTTCATCTGATTAACCTGAGAATTAAACAGCAGTTGCATAGTTCCTCAGTGAATGGGGAAACAAACTATTTTGAAGTCAAACAGTCAAAGGTCAACTCAAGGTCAAACTTCTAAAAGCATCAATTTCCATCTGATAAATTGTCTATTTTCATCCTATTAACTTGAAATTAAAAAAGCAATTGCATAGTGCATCAGTGAATTGGGGAAGCACCTATTTTTGAGGTAAAAATTTCAATGGTCAACTTAAGGTTGAATTTATGAAATCAATTTTCATCTGAAAAATAATCAATTTTCTTCCGATTGACATGAGCATTGATTAAGATCTCCAATTTAAATGTTAATGAAAAGGACAAGTTGATGTGTCCATGCCAACTTTTTTTGGGGTTGGGTGTGGATTTTGCAAGTATTGTCTTGTTTGTTTTTTTATCTGTCGGTCTGTTTGTCCACACAGAACGTGGGTATGCTTTTCTCTGAAACCGTTGGTCTGAATGCCAAGAAATTTTCACCACAGGAGCACCTCCTGCTGTATAATTATTTAATGATAATTATGACATCATGACTTGTTGGAAATGACATCATGACTTGTACAGGTGCCATCTTGGAAAAAACGAAAACCTTTGCACCTCTATCTCCGAAACCGCTCCATGGAAAAATTGAAACATGGCTTATTGTCAAGTACTTCCCATCAGGAACAACATAGTATATGCCAACTGAATCTAGAGTCATTTGTTTTCTCCTCCTCCTCTTCCCTTCATAAGGGGTGAGGTCCAATGGCACCGAGCTTCAGCCCTGCTTTAACCACTATACTTCTCCACATCCCCGTTCTCAGGCAACTCTCTCCACTCTCCAACCACTCAAACCTTACTGATATCCCTCCTCACATAATCCTTCCATCTCAACCATGGTCTACCTCTTTTCCTCCTACCTTGCTCCGTCAACCTATCTGCTCTCTTTGCCATTCTCTCTTCCCCTATCTGCACCAAGTGACCAGCCCATCTCAGCCGGCATTTCGCCAATCTCCTTGTCAAGCTCATCTGCACACCAATCTCCTCCCTCTGTTTATTAATCCTCCTTCTATACATCAATTACATCATCTTCACTCCCGCAATCCTCCTGGCCAAATTGTTTTTGCAAACCTGCAGCCTCTGTTTTCTCTCACCATGATAAACATGGGTAAGTTGAGAGAGCTTCACTGCCTCAAACCGATGTTCACACAACTCCGCAGACATCCTAGAACCAATCAAAACTCTTCCTTTCATTCCCTTGTATATTCCTTCCAGTAACTTAACTTCTGCTTTCGGCACTCCCATCCACCTCAGTGTCACCATCACCATCTCTCTCAGAACAGCGTCATTGGCCTTCTCCAGGTACACAAATCCCAATGCCATTTCACCTTGCCCTTTCCCTGCCATATCTGCACAATTAAATCTGTCCTCCAATCCCCCGTAATTGAACCATTGCTCATACATACATTCAACAGCCTCTTCGTCTAACTGATTCAGACTTCTCCCGCTGCAATTATCATATCTGTACACACCTCATCAATGCCTGGTGCTCTTCCTTTGTAGCATAACTCGGTATCTCCAGCTCATCCTTGCTTCCGTCCCGGTTCAACAGCTCCTTTGAGTATCCTTCCTACACCTTCAATACTGTCCCCCTCTCTGTCACTAGCTTCCTGCCACGATATTCTTAATCACTGTCCCTCCCTCCTCCCATTCATGTCCTTACTTTCCTCATCCCTTATATAACTAGAACGGGCACTCGGTAGAGCGCATACCTTCGCCGCAGCTACTGTTCTGTACTTGGCATGGGAGTGTAGGGAACAGAACAGTGAACAGTTTGGTGCTGATTTCATGCAAATCGGATAAGAATTGACCGAGTTATGACAAAAAACGCACATTTTGCAAGGTCGTGACCCCCCTGACCTTTGACCCCCAACCGCTAACAAGGGTAATGTCTTCACTGGGTCATGTCGTATATCACAAGATCGGGCATTGAATTCTGAACATTTTGGCATTAGTTGCATGCCAATTGGATAAAAATTGACCGCGCTATGGTAAAAATACGATTTTGACCTTTTCGTGACCTTGACCTTGACCTTTGACCCGATTGCTCCCAAAATCTAATCAAATGTGTCCCGTATAATAACCAATCATCCCACCAAATTTCATGCAATTCGGTTGAATATTTTTTGAGTTATGCGAATAACATACACACACACACACACACACACACAGACATACAAATAAATACACAGCGATCAAAACATAACCTTCCGCTTTTGCGAAGGTAATAACAATGCACACCCTCGAACAATGCAGAGGGTGTTTGTCTAGGTGACCCCTTTCACACACCGTGGTGGTAGATTAAGTTGATATGCTCACGCGCACACACACAATCCTCCATGAGCTTTAGATCAATATCGAATAAATATAGGGGCAATACCCCTCGAGCTCACCTGATAGAATAAACAGTATACTGCACCGACTAAAGGTATTTAAAACCAATTTCAATGGTTGCTAGAAGACAGGGCAGCACCTAGAATCATACTAACATAATCATAAGACTTGAAACAAACAAAAAAAAATACCTATTTTGGGGGGCAACCCGCCCCCAACCCCCCCCCCCCCCTCAACCCTCCCCAATCCCACCCCGTGTACCTCCTCAGACCGCAATTTTTCCAATGACTTGAACAAACATTGGTACATCACGGATGATGACGGTTGTGGTGAAGTTTCATCAAAAATTGTGTGTGTAGGTTCTGAGAGAAAAACCAAATACCTATTGTAGGGGGCGAGCCCCCCCCCCCCCATCCCCCATAGACCACCATAAACCCAGATTTTTTAAATGCCAGGAACAAACTTTGGTACAACATGGGTGATTAAGGTTGTGGTCAAGTTTCATCAGGATTGCGTGTGTAGTTTCTGAGAAAAAAAGCAAATACCTATTCTGGGGGGTCAAACCTGGATCCACTTTGACCCCCGGTAGACACCCATACCCGCCGATATTTTTAATGCCGTCAACAAAGTTTGGTCACAACACAACAATCATTTGTGTTAAATTCGGTCGCAATCCCATCAGCGCTTTCGGAGAAGAAGTTTCAAGTGTTTACGGACTAACGGACTGACGGAGGGACTGACGTATGGACGACGCGCCATCGCATAAGCTCCCCTGAACTTCGTTCCAGGTGAGCTAAAAATATGGGCAATACCCCCTCGGCTCACCTGGTAGAAGAAAGCAATATACTACACTGACTAAAGGTATTGTTATGTCGGTAGGGTAAAGCAATATCTAGAGTCCGGGAGATCTGAATAGGTAACATGCTTCGTCTGTCGCGATAGGGAATCTACCTGTAATAAGTTGTGTGTGTGTTAGTCCGATTTGTCAGGTTAAGATGTCTGCTTGTGAACATACCAGGATGTTCGAGTGTTCGATAGTGTAGGGATTAAGATAAACCCCTATGTGTTACACCTGGTAATCAAACCTTTGTCCCTTATGGCAATGCACACCTATAGACACTTAGACAGGCCCTGTAGTGCACACATTAATTAAATTCCCTTCCCTGACAATGACTTCGGAAGAAAACAGGCAAGAGGCCAGTTCGGGGCACCGCTGCATGGGACGCAGCCAGCTACACCTCCGGCAGGCCTAGGAACATAGAGTGACACGAGCTATCACCACGCTACAGGGAACAAGTGATTGGTTGGCGTGGAAGGCGCGAACCTCCAGCCAATCAGGGTGAGAAATACCAGGTGGGAGGGACTCGGCCAATGAGAGGGCGCCAGCAAGAGGGAACATTGGAGGAGAGTGGACGCAAGGTAATAAAAAGGGGCTGAACGACATCTTCAGCAGCTCTAGCTCTAGCTTTTGAGTTCTTTGCTGCCTCTTGTGCTGCACATCCCTCTCTGGCTGTCTGGACGCTGCACGACGTCTTGTGCTCTCTGCGCTTCCCGTCTTGGTCTTGAGAGGTCCTGGGGGTCATGGGTTCACCATCTGCGTGGTGCTTGGAGCAGTGCTCGGTGCTCCTGGAGCTTAGAGTGGTGCACGGACCTCGTGGGTGGTCGACGAGGAGCCTGGAGTGGGCGTTGGCTCGGGCCTTCATGGTGCTCGAGCGAGGGACCTCGTGGGTGCATTGGAGCTTGGAGCTGCGTAGGGACAAGACGACAGGACAGATAAGGATGCACCACATTCACAACCACACGGCGATTCTTTTCCTTTCATTCATTCCTGTGTCTTGTTTCTGAAGTGAGTTGTGGGGACGTCATATCTTAGGACTTTTATTTGATATCATCGCGTTTCCTTGTCCCGACCTTTGCAAATAAACCCTTGTATTATTTTCCATTCCCTGCAAATCTTGTGCCGTTTGAGTTCGTTCGCCTTCCACAGGTACGCGCTTTTACCACAGCTTCCACTTCCCTTCTTCTTCCCGCGCTACATAAGTAGAATGCCTGTTTGGTCGTCGCCTCCATTAAAGCCGTTCTGGTCCATCCGCGGTCCCTGGTGTTAGACAGTATTTTAAACAGTATCCCGGCATTTTAAACCAATTTCAATGGTCGCTAGGACACAGCACAGCATGTAGAATCATACTGACGTAAACATAAGACTTTAAACAAACAAAATACCCATTTTGTGGTGCAACCACACACCCATCTCAACCCCGTAATCCACTTTAGACACAGATTTTTTTCATGCCGTGCACAAACGCTGGTACGTTACGGTTGATGAAGGTTGCGGTCAAGTTTCATTAAAATTGTGTGTAGTTTCCGACAAGAAAGCGAATACCTATTTATTTATTTTGGGGGGGGGGGGGGGTGAACACATGGACTCACTTTGACCCCCTGTAAAACCCTCAGACTCTAAATGCCGTGGACAAACTTTGGTACATTACGGGTGACGAAGGTTGTCAAGTTTTATCAAAATTGTGTGTGTAGTTTCAGAGGAAAAAGCAAATTCCTATTTTAGGGGGTGGGGGGGTCAAACCTGGATCCCCTTTGTCGCCATTATACCACGTTAGACCCAGATTTTCTGAATGCAGCGAACAAACTTTGGCACATCAGGGGTAGTGAAGGTTGTGGTTGAGTTTCATTGAAATATCGTGTGCAGTTTCAGAGGAAAAAGCAAATTCCTATTTTTGGGGAGAGGGAGGGGTTCAAAAAATCTGGATCCCCCTGGAACCACATATACCACCGTAGACCACGATTTTTTTTTTCATAAGGTGAACAAACTTGAGTCACAACATACCAAATATCATTTGTACCAAGTTTGGTCACAATTCTATCAACAGTTTCGGAGAAGAAGTTGCGAGTGTTTATGGAGTGGCGGACTGATGGACGGACGGGACTGACGACGTTCCATCATATGGCTGTGGCATTTGTCCCTGAACTTGAAAGTGGTTGATAGACAGTCCAGAATAAGCTCCTCTAAGTTTAGCAATCAGCACTTTAAGCCACAGAACTCCACTTTTTGTGTCACCTGTTCAAAGGTTAGACTTTTAGTTATTTGTCTATTGTTTTGTTTGATCACCTTGTTGTATTGATGAGCACCTTGTTGTTATCGGACTTTTAACCCAATTTAAGCTGCGAAAAAGCGATTTGCCCCTCTACATAAATAGTTATTGTATCCAATAAAATGTGAATTTTGTGCACATTATAAAAAAGTTTCACACCGTTCTTTTCATCAATGTGACCTTCACTGGAATTCTAATCATTTATTTAACAGTAATGGTTATAACCTCTGCTACCTTCACACATCTGTTTGTTTGTCTATCTGTCTGTGAACAGGTTATGTCAAAAAGTTGTGGACAGATTCGGACGAAATTTGGTGGCCAGGTTGTGTGTGTGACAAGGCCAAAATGATTCGATTTTGGTGAAGATACCACTCTGGATACAATTTTTTTTTAAGTGATTCTTCACCATTGAGATGAAATATGGCTAAAAATGATATACTGTATATCACGATATCTCAAAATGTTATGGACGGATTCAGACGAAATGTGGCGCACAGTTTGGGTGTGTGACAAGGACAAAATGATTCAATTTTGGTGAAGGTCCGAATACGTATCCAAATATGATAATTTATTTAATTTTTATTTAATTTTAATAATTTACAGTCATGTGAAAAAGTAAGTACCAGGTAAAGTTTTGACTTTTTCAACATATTTCAACATACAGCTATTTGATCTTCATTTCAACAATATTGATAGATAAAGGTGATATAATATAATAAATATCATGAAACGTTTACATTTTGTAGTCCATTGTATAATTTAAATAAACATAAATGCAAATTTCGCATGTGGAAAAAGTAAGTACACCCTTGGATCTAATAGGTGGTATTGCCCCCTTTGGCAGAAACAACCTGAAGTAGGCGTTTCTTATAACTGTCTACCAGTCTCTGACATCGACTGGGAGAAATTTTTGCCCACTCCTCCATGCAGAATTCTTTCAGCTGTGCGATATTTGAGGGGTTTCTTGCATGCACAGCTCGTTTCAAATCCCCCCACAACATCTCGATGGGATTTAGATCCGAGCTTTGACTTGGCCATTTCAGAACCCTCCATTTCTTTTTTTTCAGCCATTCCTTGGTGGATTTACTGGTATGTTTAGGGTCATTGTCATGTTGCAAGGTCCACCTTCGGTTGAGCTTCAACTCTCCGACAAATGGCCTCACATTATCCTCAAGCACCCTCTGGTACAATGAAGAATTCATAGTGCATTCTATGATGGTGAGCTGCCCAGGCCCTGATGCAGCAAAGCTGCCCCAAACCATAATATTTCCACCACCATGCTTTACAACAGCAGAGCAGTTAAGAGGAAGCATCATTCATTTTTTCAGGAAAGCACCAAATTTGGCACAGATGTAGTATGGACCTATACAATTGTTTTCCTGAGGGGCGCCCAAAAATTCAGAACCCCTGGTGGCCGCCATATTGAATTTCAACATGACCGCCCTCTGTGACCTATTTCCCTCAATAACTTCTGTACTATGAGTGGTCTTGGTCTTGTATTGTGGTTTTGGCAAAAGCACACTACTTTACCTACCAGTCACATGGTGTGGAGAAACTCTGGATTGCCATTGGCACTGGTAAAAGCTACCGCTACCTTGCCATCCATAAAATTGCCACCGGCCTTGGCCACAGGAAGTCCGAGTCTTTGCCATTATTTCATGCCTTCACTGGCTGCGACACAGTGTCATTTTTTGCCCAAATTGGGAAAAAGACAGCCTGGAGGGCTTGGGAGGCATACCCCAGCATCACGCAGACCTTTCATGCTCTCGCTTATAGGCCATCTGTGGACGCTATTACTATGGAACTACAGAGCATAGAAAGATATGTTGCCATCCTCGATGACAGGACTACCGAGATAAAGACAGTGAATGACATGCGCCGACACTTGTTCACGAAGAAGGCAAGAACAATAATTGATCACATTCCCCCAACAGCAGATGCCTTCGAACCACACCTAAAACGTGCATGTTTTCAGGCTGGACACGTATGGAGTCAGGCACTTGTGCCCTACCCAGAACTTCCATCACCAGCTGATTGGGGCTGGATGAAAACAGGGACTTCTTGGACACCAATTTGGACCACAATACCACTGATACAGGAGGCATGTTCAGAGCTTACAAGCTGCCATTGAAAGTCGGCCTGTAAAGGCAACTGTAAATGCTCCAGGGCAAATCTGCTCTGCACATCACTGTGTGACTGTGATGGACAGTGCTTGTAGTACGACGCGTCTGTGCGAGAGCCTCCACCTTTCAAGTGCCCACAATATTTTAAGTTAAAACTGCAACTGTGTGTAACTTTGATTAATTAATACCATTCCATTGTTATCAGAGACCAATAAAACAATGTGTATCACTTGGAATTGAAATTTTACCTAAAATACAATGAGAGATTCAAGGAAAATGGAAACACCATGGCGGCCATCTTGAAATTAAAGATGATGGATGCCAATCTTTATGCAATTGATCCCATTGGATTCAGAGACCATGAAAACATGGGGTAAGACACTGGAACTGTGGTGTTATCGCTCATAGTATAGAAGTTATTGAGGGAAATAGGTCACAGAGGGCGGTCATGTTGAAATTCAATATGGCGGCCACCAGGGGTTCTGAATTTTTGGGCGCCCCTCAGGAAAACAATTGTTTTGGTCCATACTACATCTTTGCCAAATTTGGTGCTTTCCTGAAAAAAATGAACGATACGCCCTATTTTTCGGTCTTAACTGCCTAAGTACAATTGGTATCAGGTTTTTGTGGTCAAATGCTGTCTTTGGTTTTCGCCAAACATGTCTTCCGATACTGTGGCCAAATAGCTCTACCTGTGACTCATCTGTCCAGAGCACATTGTTCCGGAAGTGCTGGTCTTTGCCGAGGTGTTCATTGGCAAACTTTAGTCTTTTGTATACAGAGTCGAGGCTCGTGAAAGAGCTAACATTTATCAAACAAACAAGCAAACAAAGTATATAAAAAGGGGAGCGGTGGACAAGATGGGGAGAGAAGGGAAGGGAGCAGGGACATCGGGAGATGTGTGGGAGGGAGAGGGCCTGGGTGGGGGGGGGGGGGGCAGGATAGGTATAAAACGCAAGGACACCAAGGACTTCCAGGAAAGAAGTCGGCACCTCAAAAAGTGGATTTGGGGTGAAATTAGCGGGGGTAGAAAAGATCAAGGTTTTGGATTGGGGAAGATGA
This sequence comes from Myxine glutinosa, assembly GCF_964187855.1. NCBI lineage: Eukaryota > Metazoa > Chordata > Myxini > Myxiniformes > Myxinidae > Myxine > Myxine glutinosa. The sequence goes on along the minus strand of NC_136266.1, from coordinate 134,336,983 downwards.
GAGATGGTGGTGAACAGCCGTTTTAAAGATCTGGAGGGAGGAGTGGGATTGAAGAGAGTGAGGGAGTTTGTTCCAGAGGCGGGAGAGAAGACGAATGAAGGAGTGAAGGTGAGCAGAGAGTCTTGATTTTGGCAGTTTAACCATAAGAGGGTTGCAGGCAGATCTTGTGCGACCTGTAGGAATATTTGGGGGACAGAGCCCAGAGAGAGCTGGGGGAGCAAGGCCGGAGAGGATGCGGTAGAAGACGGAAAGACCACCAACCTGCCTGCGGTGAGTACGTGAAAGGCCCTCGGAGATAGCGTCATCGCGGGAGATTCCAATGATTCTGAATGCTTTGGTTTCAACAGCGTGAAGACGAGCTAGGTGTGAGGCAGGAGCACCAGTCCAGAGGGGAGAGCAGTACTCCATTGAGCTGTGGATGAAAGCCTTGTATGTGGTGAGGAGCTCAGGTGTGCCAAGGAAGGACTTCGCACGACGGAGGATGCCCAGTCGGCCACTAGCTTTGGAGGCCAGCTTGGAAATGTGGTTTTCCCAGGAACGATCATGGCAGATAGTGAGACCCAAAAGCTTGAGCGACAGAACTTCTTGGAGAGGATTATTCAGAAAGTAGATGGGAGGGTTGGCCAGTCGGTCTTTTCGGAGAGACATCGTAAGAGTGTGAGATTTGTCAGGATTGAAAGACATGTTCCACTTGTTTGCCCAGTCTGATTTTGTCCAGGTCTGCAGAGAGTGAGAAGGCTGCAGACTGCCAATCTGAGGGATGAGGAATGGAGTGGCAGAGAGTGGAGTCATCAGCAAAGAGATAGAGAGGATTTTCAAGAGAGTCAGAGAGATCATTGATGAAGACCAGAAAAAGCACAGGGCCCAGAACACTGCCTTGGGGAACTCAAGCCTGAACAGGACGAGGCTGAACCTGTTGGGGCGGCCTGGCCTGAACAAGTTGGCAGTTGTTTGGAATCTTCTCCACTTGTAGATTATCTTCCGAACAGTCGAATGATTGATTTCAAATTGTTTGGAGATTTTTAAATCCCTTCCCAGACTCGTTAACCTTGTTTCTGAAGGCCTCAGAGAGCTCTTTTGATCTCGGCATGGTGACGCCGCACACTTCAACAACAAAGAGCAAACCAAACGAAATGTCTGAGGTTTAAATAAGACAGGTTCCTCCAAGATCCTCTCTAACCATGTTCTTATCATTTGCAGCTGAGCTGGTGCACCTGATTCTAATTTCAGTTATTTGAAGTGGTGATAAATGTCGGGGTGTGCTTACTTTTTCCACAAGCGAAATTTGCATTTATGTTTATTTAAATTATACAATGGACTACAAAATGTAAATGTTTCATGATATTTGTTATATTATATCACCTTTATCTATCAATATTGTTGAAATGAAGATCAAACAGCTGTATGTTGAAATATGTTGAAAAAGTCAATACTTTACATGGGGTGTACTTACTTTTTCACGTGACTGTAGTAATTTATTTTAAATATAATTTTTTTATTCTTCAAGTAATTCTTCACCATTGTGTGATAGAGCCAAAAACGATACATAGCATGATATTTCAAAAATTTGAGGACGGATTCTCACAAAACTTGGTGGATGAGTTAGTTAGATGATAAGAACAAGCCGATTTGGTTTTGGTTCAGGTCTGGATCCAGATCGGCACGATCATTGGGATACAAAATATAAACTTTTCAGATGGCGGAGGTATGTTCTCTACCGAGTGCCATTCTAGCTCGTAATGCATTCAATTAACATTTAAAGAACCACCTTTAGAGGCCATTTTCCCCTGCAGAGCAGGGGATGGCCTTTTTCGGGCACTTTGGTCCCCTTTTTGAATCAATGTTTTACAGCCGGATGCACTTCCTGCCGCCAACCCTGTTAGTCGACTCTTGCGACACACAGGGAATTACCAGTGAACTGGTACTCGATTTTCCGACCTCGGAAGGATGACAGGCTGAGTTAACTCCCGTGGCGTTAATTCAGCGATCGACCGGGATTCTAACCTAGGATCCGAGGATCCCAAGCCGCACCCTAACCGCTAATCCAACACCAGGCTCCCAATTAACATTTAAAGAATGTTAAGAATTAGACAAATGTTCCAACACCCTAGAGCCTATATTCAACTTCTTTGAAAAGCAAACCTTTGAATGGACGTTTGCTTAAAGTAGGAAATTCATTCATTTGTCAGTGAATGAATGATTTTCCAACTATCTGGATCATCAACTGAGCTTTTTGAATACAAAATATAGGCTCGTGGAAGAGTGAGTAGACATAGGGTAAAAGGTGATGTACTGGCAGCAGATGGACCTCACCAGCAAAGGAATGAGGAGATAGGAGAAGAGGAAACCTGTAAGTAAGAGGCAACAGGTAGACGTTAAGTTATGTAGGCGTAATGGGGGTGAAAAAGATCATGGATAGGGAAAGTAGATGACACAAAATGGTGGTGTACTGCCAAATTTCGGGAAGAGTGGGATCAAACAGTCTTCGGAAGTTAGTTCCACAAATGTGAGAAGAGGGACAAGACAATGGAAGTGGAAAGTGAGTCTTAATTTTGGAAATCTAATGAGGAGGGGGTTCGTTGAAGAATGCATACATCCTCCTGTAAGACCTGAGGAGGGTCAAAGGGTTGATCCAGCAGAGGGAGCAAAGCTGGAGGAGAGGTGGAAAACAAAATAATGGTTTTGTTTCAACCCTTTCTGTTCAGAACCTCACCAAACAATAGGTCCATAACTATTTTCCATGGTTATTCTATTGGGAATAGAGGGATAAACAGATTACACATGAACGGATGAGTCATAGAAGGGAAAGGGGTGTGGAAGGAAGGAGGGGATTAGCGATGATAAAAAGGGCCGGGGTGGGTATGGAAGAAAACATGAGGTGAATATGGACAGCACCCTTGAACTACTGGATAGAGAGGCCAGAGAAAACAGGGACAATGAGTCAGTTCCTCTTTGGTAGGTTTACAACCTCAACAGAGTCCAAATAGTAAGTCAATCCCGCAATGCAATCTCAATTTCTAACTGTGCGCACATTTTGTTGCTTTCCAGAAAGATGTTTACATTACGTGAGAGGCTTTTATGTATTATCATAAATTCATAATCTTTACTCAACATTTGATTTTATAATCATACACAAGGACACACAAGGAAATTTGGCACAGGAGGAGGAGGAGGCCATTCCACCCATCATGCCTGCACTGCACTAACCCCACCATGGTGTATATGTCCATAGTTTTTTTCGAAAATTTCTTGCATAATGTTACAGGTAAGATTCAATGAGGCAGAAGTTTATTGCTTACACACTGTGGCCAAAGAATGAGTGGCAAATCCTTTTGTTTTTTATGGCAATAATTTTCTGGCAAAGCATTGGGCAGCCCAATGCAGATTGAAAAAAGATTATGAACTAATGTAATTCTACAAATTTTTAGGGGCAGGAAAAGGCCTTTTGGCCCATCATATCTGTCATAGGTACCTCTCCTTAACTTAAATAATACATATAACTTTGCACCCATTTACGGACCTACATCTTTATAACTCATCTCACTACACATCCACATTTCATATCTATATCTGATTTAAGCAATGAGCAGGGTACATTTTATATACAGTACACATATATAGACGCAGGAAGGAGCTAAAGGACAGAGGGCAGCTGGTTCACAGAATTATAGCGGATCAAATTGGGAATAGAGGGATAAACAGATTACACATGAACGGATGAGTCATAGAAGGGAAAGGGGTGTGGAAGGAAGGAGGGGATCAGCGATGATAAAAAGAGCCGGGGTGGGTATGGAAGAAAACATGAGGTGAATATGGACAGCACCCTTGAACTACTGGATAGAGCGGCCAGAGAAAACAGGGACAATGAGTCAGTTCCACAAACAAGAGATGAAAAGTATGAAGGAATGGATTTGAGCTTATAATTGGGATGGGTAACCCGGTGTGGGAACCGGAAAGAACGCGTGCAACCTTGACACGTACTGGGGGACGATGGAGGGATGAGAGAGTGGGAGAAGCGAGGCCAGAAATGGTGATCTTACTCCACAGTTCACAAACCTACCAGTGCGAGGACACTTTGGAACTTTGCCTCCGAACAAAATGCCAATAACACAGAGAGCCTTGGACTTGATTGCCACCAGGGAAGCAAAGTGGTCTGCCACTTCACCTGCCCAGAGTAGGGACCTATATTCAGTGATACTTCAGAGGAAGAACTGATATACTGCAAAGGGCTCTGACAATCTTAGGATGGACATAGCTCTGCAAAAAAAAACAAAAAAAAACGAGGCATCAGTCTACCTTAGAAGTCCGTTTAGCCATGCAGTCCGCCCAATATAGGTTGTGGCAGAATGTGAGGCTGAGGAATTCCAAATAATGGACCTCTCCCAGGTGTTGGCCAGAACAGTACGTTGGGATATTTGAAAGCAGATTCATCTGCCAAATTGTAGAAAGGGTTATCCAGGCAAGCAGAGAGGTCATTGATGTAGATTAAGAATATGGTCGGTCATTCCTAAAATTCTAGCTTGTGAGACACCAGCCTCAAGGACATCTGAAGTCAAAGAGATGTCCATTATCTCTCCATTGACATGTAGTGCCTCCATTGTTGGGTTAAGTTAAAAGTTAAGAGAAGCAACATGTCCATGGTAGAACAGCCAGGGCAGAAGCAGAACTGATGGATGAACAGAGATTAGGGATTGTTGGGGAGAAGAGATAACACCTGATGTCTGCAGAAAATATTAATTTAATCACTTTACTTATGATGATGAGAAGGCTGATTAGTCTGTCATTTAAGTGGATCATACTTAGAACCCTTCTTGTGAATCTGGATTACATTTGCAACTCTGCAAGATTGTCAAGGGAGAAGAGCTGGAGAAGAGTGAAGAAAGAGGAGAGGACAGGGCCTTGGTATCTTGAAGATAACAGTGGCAAAGCCACTAGGAGCAGTTGCAAAGATTTACTTGGAACTAACTTCCCAACCATAGTTAGAGAGAAGAAGTCTAAGTTCTTGAGTGAGCAGTCTGTTATGTGGAAAAAGATGTGGAGGACGACTGAGGGATTGGGGGTCCTGGGCTTTTCAGTAAAGGCTTAAATATATTCAGCTTTTCCCCAAGCAGTGTCCAACATGACTCAATCATTTTTGAGTGAAGGTACAGAAAAGGAATGTGTACTGGAGACAGACTTTACCAGCTGCCACCAGGCTTCAGATGATAGTGAGAGCCTTGAGAGTTTTGACCACAGGTAAACCGGCTGTTTGGCTCTGAATCACAGGTCTGATACACACAGGTTGCAGGGTATGCTACGGGAGTTTATGTTCCCTGCAGCTGAGTTTCCATTTCAGGTGAAGTACATAGGCTGCTTTTTCAGAACTGCCTCACCACATGCCTCAGTGTACCAGGGTCAAGATATTTAGGAGGACATTTGGAGGTGTGAACAATGAACTCGCGAAAGAGAAATTCCAGGAAGTGCCGATGTCAGGAACCAAGAACCACCTTTAGAGGCCATTTTTCCCTGCAGAGCATGGGTTGGCCTTTTTCGGGCACCATGGTCCCCTTTTTGAAGCAGTGTTTTACAGCCGGATGCCCTTCCTGCCGCCAACCCTGTTAGTCACCTCTTGAGACACATAGGGAATTACCAGTGAACTGGTACTCAATTTGCCGACCTCAGAAGGATGACAGGCTGAGTCAACCCCCCTGGTGTTAATTCAGCGATTGACCGGGATTCGAACCCAGGATCCTAGGATCCCAAGCCGCACCCGAACCACTCGGCCAACACCAGGCTCCGATGTCAGGAACCGATGAAATAAAATTGACCAGTCTGTGAGTACCAACCGAGACTGAAGGTGTGGAGGTTGAAAGAGGCGACGGTGAGGGAGGCATTAAAAGAGAGCCTGAGTATGGCAGAGGATGATGTGGTTGAGCTTGAAAGTGGTTGGATGTCAATGAAAGATAGTCTGTTGGGAGCCGTTGGTGAGGTATGTGGATGGACAAAAGGACCACAGAGGCACTCGGAAACATGGTGGTGGGATGACGAAATTGGAAAGAGGATTGACGAGAAGAGGAAGAAGTTCAAGGAGGAAGAAGAGGAAGAAGCCCACGTACCCTTCGCCTTCGCCTTGCAGAAGGCGAAGGGTATGTGGGCAGAAAAGGCAGAGCATGAAAGTTATAAGGCAGCCAAGAAGGCTGCAAAGAAAGAGGAAGCAAAGGCGCAGGAGGCATGAAGGAAAATGTTCGGAGAACGCTTGGATTCAGAAGAGGGTCAAAGAGCGGTATTCAGGATTGCAAAGCAGATAGCGAAAGAGAGGTGTGATGTGATGGGGGTGAGTTGCTGGAAGGATGAAGTGGGACAAATCGTTGTGGACCCAGATGGAATTAAAGGAAGATGGAAGAGATATATGGAAATGCTGTTGAATGTAGAGAATGAATGGGACAGCAACATAGAGAGTAACCCAGTTTTAGGACCGACAGAGAAGTTAACTGAGAAGGAAGTTTAGGAAGCGATAAAAGCAATGAAGCATAGAAAAGCGGGAGGGCCGACGGGAGTTGTGGGAGATATGTTGAAGGCAGCGGGAAATTGGGGCATGAACAGAATGACAGAGATTTGTAATCTGGTGGTGAAAGAAGGCCGCATTCCAGTGGATTGGGAACTGAGTACCCTCGTCCCTATATACAAGGGGAAAGGTGACCCTCTGGACTGTGGCTCGTATCGAGCGATAAAGTTATTGGAGCATGGAATGAAGGTATGGAAAGAATGTTGGAGAGGACAATAAGGAAGAAAGTGAAGATCGATGAAATGCAGTTTGGATTTATGCCAGGAAGAGGAATGACAGATGTGCTTTTTATTGTAATGCAGTTGCAGGAGAAGTACATGGAGAAGAGGAAGAAGTTGTTTCTTGGGTTTGTTGATCTGGAGAAAGCATTCGATAGGGTTCCACGCGAAGTAGTGACATGGGCATTGAGGAAGTTAGGAGTGGAGGAATGGTTGATCAGAGTAGTGATGGCAATATACGAGAGAGCATGCACAGCTGTAAGGACGAAGGACGGGAACAGTGGTGAGTTTGAGGTGAAGGTCGGAGTGCATCAGGGGTCAGTACTAAGTCCACTACTATTTGTAGCTGTGATGGAGGTGCTGGCTCGGAATGTAAAGGAGGGTGTACCGTGGGAGTTGTTGTATGCAGATGATCTGGTGTTGATTGCAGAAAGTATGGATGGACTGAAGGAGAAGATGAACAAGTGGAAGGAATGTATGGAGGCAAAAGGTCTGAAGGTCAATGTCGGAAAAACGAAGGTGATGGCAAGTGGTAAAACATGTGGTGAGGTGGAAAGAACTGGGAAGTGGCCGTGTGCTGTGTGCAGGAAGGGTGTCGGAGTGAACTCCATTCAATGTACAATGTGCGCTGAGTGGGTTCATCAAAAATGTAGTGGTCTGAGAGGGTCATTAACCAGTGTGGCAGCTACATTCAAGTGTAAGGTGTGCACAGAGGGAGCTGCAGATGGAGGAAACGTTGAGTTGGATCTTGGAGACGGCGTGAAGCTGGAGGGTGTGAAAACATTTTGCTACCTCGGAGACATGCTGAATGGAGAACGTGGATCAGACACCGCAACGGTTGCTTGAGTGAGATGTGCATGGAAGAAGTTTTGGGAACTGAGTGGTGTGCTGACGAGGAGGGGAGTGTCGTTGAAGCTGAAGGGAAAGGTGTGTGCTGCATGTGTGAGAAGTGTTATGATTTATGGGAGTGAGACATGGGTAATGAACGTAGAGCAGCAATGAAGGCTGGAAATGCGAATGGTTCGGTGGATGTGTGGAGTATCGTTGAAAGAGAGGAAGACAAATGATGAATTGCGAAAGATGATGGGAATAGAGCCTGTGATGGATGCTGTGAAGAGAAACAGGTTGAGATGGTTTGGTCATGTGTTGAGGAAGGATGAAAGTGACTGGTTGAGAAGAATGATGCAAATGAATGGAGAAGGAAGTAGAGGCCGGGGAAGACTGAAAAAGACTTGGCTAAAGGTGGAGGAAGAAGAAATGCGGGCAAGGGGGTTAACAAGGGGAGATGCAGAAAATAGGGCAAAATGGAGAAGATCGTCATGGGGCCCGCAAGGCTAAGCCTCTCTCTAGCAGGAAAAATGGCATTAAAATGCCTGTTGTTGTTGTAAAAATCTGTGAGGCAGATTGCAGATCACACTAGTCTTCTTTGCCAAGCTACCAAACATGTCAGGGCCATAGCAGCTTTCTGAAGATTGCCAAATGGATAAATACGAATACTTTCACAAGGGAATGATCAAAAGAGCCAAGGGGAGCAGAGGTACAGCAGGGAAGGCTCGATGAGAAGTTTGATGTGATTAAATCGAACAATGAATGACCGCCATTTATAGAGAGATGACTAGGGAAAGAGATAGACTGATTAAGGTTAGTTACGTCATAAAAAGCCTTGGCTTTAAGAGCATGGACTGTAGTTTTGAGTCTAAACTCACAGCCAACTCGCAAGGTCACATTTGAGGTATCCCCAGATTAGAAAGAAAATGCTGGAGGAGGATGGCACAGAAAGCATGTCTGAAGAGCGTCCGAGACCGTCATCTAAGCTGGGGAGGGGATGGGGGCTATTCACACAGAATTAAAGGTTGTTACAGAGAGGGATACAAGGCTAAAAAGACTCCATGATCAGGTCAAATGGTGAAATTGGTTTTGGGGCAGGAGCTGTGGATGACCTCTAAACCTATACGACAACACTACTGCCAGGATATTAGCTGGGTCTGTCAAAGCATAGGATGGAGTTTCGGAGAAGGAGATATGAGTCGGGAACTTATCGCCATCTTTCACTGGCATTATATCGGCATGGATATCACAGGATCTTTTATGATGACATCATAATAAGAGATAAAATTTTGCAGCTAAAAACCAAAAAAATTCAAATGAATATTGTGGAGATAATCTGTACAACCCAAGTGAAGTATAACCATAGAACTACATGTATGGAATGGTTGAAGTGTACTCACACTGGTTATGAATCTTACCACTTCTCTTCACAGGTTAAAGCCACCTTGATGTTACAATCATTCGAGGAGAAATGGGGAAAGAAAGCAAAGGAATGTTTCAGCGGTGTTCTCGACAATCTTACAGAACCACTTGAGCGACAAATTCGAAGCATCAGCACGTTGTACAGTGCTAATCTCGAACTGGACGAGAGAGAAAAAGTAAATCTTACATTGCACGTTACATACACCAGCAATTGTCACAAACACAAAACACAGTGGTTTTTTAAATCCAACTGTGGGAGCTGCATCTCCCCTTCAAAGGCCTTAAGTCATGGGCAACAATTTCAGACAATACAGAATATCCTCAAAGTGTAGCAACATTTACTTTAACCCATGATACGTATACGAGTATGATGTGTGTGTATATATATATATATATATATATATATATATATATATATATATATATACTCAAAGGCAAAAGTTATTGTGACACACAAACAACAAACAGAATCAGTGTTAAACTTTTACTGCCGCGAATGAAATGTTATTACATGGAAAGACAAATGTTTCAAGGTATGGTAACGATAAACAGTCCATAAGAACAGTGCACCTGGCATATGCAAATGAGCCACAACACAAGAGGGGGTTCACAAGCAAGTTCACACAGTCAGTAGCGAGTGTGTCCACCTTGTGCATTGATGCAGGCCTGGCACCTTCGCCTCATTGAGGCCACTAAACGTCGATGAAAGTCCTTGGGAAGATCATTCCATATCCGAGGAAGGATTTGGTGGAGTTCCTGCAGCGTTTTTGGAGGATTCGGATGACGTCGTAAACGTCGCTCCATTTCATCCCAGACGTGTTCAATGGGTGACAAATCAGGGGATCTTGCAGGCCAGGGTAACACATTAACATTGTTCTGATTAAGATACTGCTGTACAACTCGAGCAATATGTGGTCTGGCATTATCGTGTTGAAACGTCACTCTAGGGCCGTTCTGTTGCAAAAAGGGTAAAGCGGCCATTTGCAAAATCTCGTCTCGGTACCTCACAGCATTCAAGTTCCCCTCAATCACAATCATTGGCGTTCTTGCTGCAGCTGTTATCCCACCCCAGATCATAATGCCCCCACCTCCAAAATGATCCCCTTCCAAAACACATGGCCTGATGTAACGTTCACCTGTGCAACTGTAGACACGTGTCCTACCGTCAGCTCGGTGAAGCTGTGCCAAATGGTGTTTCTATGGATGTTGAATCGACGAGCAACATCACGCTGCGAGGTACCAGACTGAAGCATACCTATAGCTCTCCATCTGTCATTTTCCCCGAAGCGTGGCATGTCGAACTTGTTCCAGAACGATGAATAGAGGTGTTTTTCTGACTTCTGCACTTCTTAAGACTGCATTGAGTGGAAATGATAAGCGTCTGGTTGTCTGGCCTTTTAAAGTGAACATTGCTGGCCATTTTTCTCGAATATGTCATGCTTCTTGCAAATTTCGTGCAATTCGAACAACAACTGCTTGGTTGCGTTTCTTCGACCATTTTAACACACTCTTTCTCTGGTTCAAATCCAAAAATTCATTCACAAGATTACCAATGAAAAAATTCCATGTCACAATAACTTTTGCCTCTGAGTATATATATATATATATACACAGTGAAACCTTGACTTACGAGTGCACCAACTTACGAGTTTTCCGAGATACGAGCCGTCGCTCGGGCGGTTTTTTGCTTTGAGATGCGAGCCGAGATCTGAGTTACGAGCTTACGCCACCCGCCACCAGGTGGGTTCCGGTCACGTGGTTATCTTGCCGTGCAAGCATCTCTGCCGAAAATCGCTGCTGCTTTGTTTTCGCATTTTGGTTATTTTGGAAAATTTCTTAGTTTTAACCATGGGTCCTAAGAAATTGAGTGCCAAGGGCAGTGCTGAGAAGAAGAAGAGGATGATGTGCTTGGATATAAAACACGCAATCGTCGAAAAACATGAGCGAGGTGTGCGTGTTGTCGACTTGGCGAGGCAGTACGATCGTAGTACTTCTACGATATGTACGATTTTGAAGCAGAAGGAGTCGATAAAGGCTATAACGCCAGCCAAGGGCGTTACGATTATTTCAAAGCTCCGGACCTCTGTCCATGAAGAGATGGAGAAGTTGTTGTTTGTGTGGTTGACGGAGAAGCAGCTCGCAGGAGATACCGTGACCGAGATCATTTTGTGTGAGAAGCCCCGAGACATTTACGGGGATTTGGTGCAGCAGACGGCGGGAACATCAACGGACGAGGCATCGGAAGTCATTCAAAGGCAGTCGGGGATGGTTTGATAATTTTAAGAAGAGGACCGGCATTCACTCCGTCGTCAGGCATGGTGAGGCAGCAAGCTCGGATGTGAAGGCAGCTGAAGATTTTATTATAACTTTTGCCGAACTGATAGAAGCCGAACGATACATCCCCCAGCAAATCTTCAACTGTGACGAGACAGGGCTCTTCTGGAAAAAGATGCCGAGGAGGACGTATATAACGGCAGAGGAGAAGAGCATGCCAGGCCACAACTTGTTCAGAGTGCCGGCGATAGCTCGCCTTCTCTTTGTGGAAGACACGGTGATTTTTTTTTTTTTTTTGTATACAAGATCGAGGCTCGTGAAAGAGCTAACATTAATCACACAAAAAGACAAACCGACACACAAAACACAAAAAACAAGGGGAGCGGCAGACAATATGGGGAGAGAGGGGGAAGGACACAAACACAACATTTGAGAGCAGGGACATCGGGAGGACTTGGGGGGAGGTGGGAGAGGAATAAAACACATGAACACTGCAAGGACTCTGGGGTGAATTACCGGGGGTAGAAATATCAAGGTTTTCGATGGGTCATTGATGGTCATTTCGATGAGGTCATTGATGAAGACCAAAAATAGCACAGGGCCCAGAACACTACACAGATCCTTAACATCCAACAACTAATGGGACGCAAACGGGGCGCCCAGTTTAGCGGTACACACATTGATGAATCACCCTGCCTGTGAAACACCGACATGACAGGTTATAGCTGGGTCGGGATTCAAACCCAGGCTGGACAGTTTAGAGTCAAGTGTGCGTACCTCCAGTCCAGGCCATCCTGCCAACTTGTATGCTGCATACAGGTGAAATATAAAGCGCGAGATATTTTTATATATACTGTATATTTAAAAAAAAATTGGTGTGGTTTTTGGCGGGCTGGAACGGATTAATAGCATTTCAATGCATTTTAATGGGGAAATTTAATTTGAGAAACGAGCAAATTGAGTTACGAGCTCGGTCACAGAACGAATTAAACTCGTAAGTCAAGGTTTCACTGTATATATATATATATATATATATATATATATATATATATATATATATACATATATATATATATACACACACACAGACATATATATATATATACACACACACACACACACACACACACACACACACACACACACACAGTGCATTCAGAAAGTAATCAGACACTCACTTTTTTCACATTTTGATATGTTGCAGCCTTATGCTGAAATAGTTTAAATTCATTTTTTCCCTCATCATCCACACTCAATACCCCATAATGACGGAGAAAACAGGATTTTAGAAAGTTTTGCAAATTTATTAAAAAGAAAAAACTGAAATATCACATTGACATAAGTATTCATACGCTTTGCAATGACACTTGAAATTTAGCTCAGGTGCCTCCCATTTCTCTTGATCATCTGAGATGTTTGTACACCTTGATTGGAGTCCACCTGTGGTAAATTCAATTGATTGGACATGATTTCGAAAGGCACACACCTGTCTATATAAGGTCTCACAGCTGACGATGCATATCAGAGCAAAAACCAAGCCATGAGGTTGAAGGAACTGCCTGCAAAGCTCAGAGACAGGATTGTGTCGAGGCACAGATCTGGGGAAGCCTACAAAAAAATTCTGCTGCATTGAAGATTCCCAAGAGCACAGTGGCCTCCATAATTCTCAAATGGAAGAAGTTTGGAACAACCAGGACCCTTCCTAGAGCTGGCCGCCCGGCCAAACAGAGCAATCGGGGTAGAAGGGCCTTGGTAATAGAGGTGACCAAGAACCTGATGGTCACTCTGGCTGAGCTCCAGAGATCCTGTGTGGAGATGGGAGAAACGTCCAGAAGTACAACCATCACTGCAACACTCCACCGATCTGGGCTTTATGGCAGAGTGGCCAGACGAAAGCGTCTCCTCAGTGAAAGACACATGAAAGCCCGCTTGGAGTTTGCAAAAAAGCACCTAAAGGACTTAGACTGTGAGAAACAAGTGTTACGTGCTCCTCCCCAAACCCCGGTCACGGTGTACCTCCGAGCCCCGAAAGGAGTCACGGCAGAAAGATGCGTTATTCTGTGTGTCAAAGATCAAGGGTGAAACCACACCAATTGTTACCAACAAACAAGTATTGTATTAAGGTCACACAAGAATAACAGCACAATAATAATATTAATCAATTGTACAACCAATATATCATTCCGATGATGGTACCATCCGTTTCGTACAATAGAACTCACTGTGCTCTAAGTGAGCGAAAAGAACATTCCCAATGTCTCTTTCCCGGCTTCAAGCCAAAGTCGATCCACGCTCCGGTGATAGTCAGAACGATGTCGTATCGAAACCAGAATCCCGTTCGTTTGACAGTCACACTGCCAAAGATGGGCAAAAGTGCCCTCAAGAGGCGACTGGGAAATCACACGTTCGGGTATGGACGTTCAACGGCTCCCAAACGGTGAACCGCAAATTCCCACTCAAAGTCCACATCACACACGCAAACCAGGTTAACGTCTGGATGCGGTGAAATGGTTGGAGCGAGGTGAAAAACCTAGAGCGATGCGAAATCGGGCGTGAGGTAAAATGGCCGACGGGCCCGTACCTCGAGGCGTAACGGCACTCGAACGATTCTCTTCGGAATCAACCGCCAAACCTGTCACGCAGGTTTATCTGTAACAGCGATAACCACTCTGTCACAGAAATCCCTTTCCCAGGAAACCCAAAGTTCACTCGTGACCCCCGTTCGCCATAGTCTCCTCCAGGCCTCAAAGCAGCTCGGCTTTCTTGTCCGACCTCTCTTGATCCGCCTTTTTCTTCCTCTTCTTCCGGTTCCCGATCCGGTTTCCTTTAAAACACTAACTTTTTCACCTTTTGAAAACAGTTATCTCCATTTCACTTAAACAATAACAATAATAGTACATGGACCCAAAAATGTTTAGTGGATGAAAACCACAACAACAGAAGTGACGAATCCGTAACACAAGATCCTGTGGTCTGATTTAACCAAGATTACTGTTTGGCCTCCGTGTGTGTGTGTATGTGTGTGTGTGTGTGTGTGTGTGTGTGTGTGTGTGTGTGTGTGTGTGTGTGTGTGTGTGTGTGTGTGTATATTATATATATATCACCCAGGGGTCAAGGACTCCTGGTAGTTTGTTTACAGACTACACCACTTCCCCAATATGGCGTGGGAGACCCTAAATAAGTAATATGAAGGCAATTCCCCAAAGGTAAGTGTTCAATTAACTGAACAAACAGAGATTTCAAATTAATATAATTTATTTGAAAGTTTGGTAGGAGAGCACAATACAACACTTTATTAAACTTGAGAATATCCCAAATGACGAATAGCAGCCAAGTAATAAAACCTATCAAAAGAACAGCAGCTGACAGCACTGAACAAATATCTGTAAAGAAAACATAAAATTACCTTTCTCATACTTAAAAGCATCCCCCAAAGGGTTTAACTTCACCCAACTACCCACCAATATAAATATACAAATCAACTATACACAAAACGCAAATTGTTTACACGACATAAAACAGAATCACATACCCTTTTCACAAGCGATCAGGGGTTACCCAGAACATGGTGGAAACACTCCACTGTACCTTTGCCGAGACAGTGAACACATAATGCGGTTACCATTTAACAACAGCGTCCGTATTCCATTCATACATAAAAAGAACAAAATGGCGTCGCATACTCGATGCAAGCCTACCTTCGTCTGTCGGTTACATGCACACACCCACTGGTCCTGAACAGCCAGGAATTCACTGGAGTACAAAAACTCGAAAATACACTTCTTGAGCAGCCGCACCCAAGCACAGCACCCTAGCTAGGACAACCAGGAAGTTTTATGGCCGAGGCCTTTTTTATTATAAAAAAAGGTAAAAAAACACGCTCAAAAGACAATCAATAAACCCATCACCATCACCACCACACAAGAACCCAGAAAAATCAAAAACCAAGAAATCAAAAGCCAGGAAACAAGATATCAAACAAAAAATAGGAACTCAAAGAGAAAAAGCAAACCAAAATATCAAGAAAACGCAAGAAAACAAGGTTCAAAGACCAAAATGAAAATCAAATCAAATTCAATAAACCATAAATCATAAAAACCAAAGTCCGTCATCCCTATCCCAAACCCCCAAAAACCCCTCTCCCACCCCAGGCAGCAGACACCTAACTCTAACTAACCAAAGGGGAGGGAGAAAGGAAAGAAGACCCTATCCCCCCTCCCACCCCCCCGAAAACAACCAAAGAAGGGACACCTTAAAACAATAAGGGTCAAGGGGCCTTTTTTCCTTTGCATACCGAAATCAACAACCGGCTGCTAACCGCAGCCGGGAACATGCAGCCACAAACACGTTGAGGGCTCGACCCACCGCTGGAAATAATAATGAAAGAAAATAAAAATCAAACCAAGGCAAAATCAAGATAAAACAAAAGGAAACCCAACTGCCCCCACCCTCCCCAGGCCGCGCCCGGGAGGGCCCACCCGGAAGATGCCCCACAAGGAAGGCCCCGGCTCCCTGAGCTGCCCACGAGGCGTGAGTGTCCCAATGAGAATCACCGCCCGACAGGGCCCGCAAGCACACCTGCCGGAGCACCCCCAACCTTTCCAAGCCCGGGCGGCAAGCTCGGTCAGGGACTACGGCTGCACATGACTGTCGCCCGCACATTTGGAAGTAACCTCCCGCGGGACCCCCCCCCTTCACCACGGAAAAGCCCGGCCGTATTCTCCGCTCCAGGGAGGGCTTTACGACACACCTGACGCATCGTTGCGGCCAGCACCCCGCCCCGTCGCCCGCAGGCTGTCGCCAAGCCTGTACCTTTGGAGGCAGGATTGGGCCATGCCCCATATCTGCCCAGGATCCAACCATACCCTGGTATAGAAACCTCTGGTTCTCGCTCGCCACAAGACGGTCTTGATTATACAGACCGTTCTCCAGGCCTGCCTCCATTTGCGGACAGGCACTGGTTGTGGTAGGAGCCCGCTAAACGCAAAGACGTCCCGTCTGACCATCACCAGCCAAGGCACATAGCATTCGAGGAGGCCAGCCGCAAGCGACCAGACCCCCTCGGCGACAGGGCAGTCCCAAAGGACATGCCTGACGGTTTCGTCCCCTGTGCATCGGGGTCGGGGACACTGGACCGACACGTTCAGGCCCCTCTGGAACTGAAACACCCGGACCGGAAGACACTCATGGGCGGCTTGCCACGCGACGTCCTTCTGGTCGTTGGCGAGACAGCAAGCCGAAACGTTCTCCCAAACCTTTCTCGCCGTACGTTCTGCGAGAGGCCTTCCGCGAAGGATACGCACCTCCCGCAGCACCTCCCTTGGGCGCAAGTGATCCAGGACCCGCGACAACTGCCAACCGATGGGCCGACAGGTCAACAGGCCCTGCTCCCGGGCGAACCCCTCAAACATCCGGAAATGCCCCGGACACGACCCGGAAAAAGGCCGAGACAGCGGGAGGGACCGCCCTTCCAACCGCGCGACGGACGGCCCCAGAAAGAAAAACAGAAAGTCCCGCGCCAGCCGGCGACCCGGATCCTCAGACACGAATAACTCCATGAGAGTACACGCAAACGCAGACATACATACAAACACCGGGCAGGGGACACCCTTCCCACCCAAGGACGGGCTCATCTTCACGACCCTCCTACTCCTGCGCTCTGCTCGGGTACCCCAGAAGAAAGTGAAAATTATTCCTTCTAGAGCCCGTCCCACCGCAGGAGGAGGTGGGGAGATTCTCGCCAAATACAACAACTTACCGATCAAAACATTCTTGATAACTAAATTTCGCCCCTCCATGGTTAGGCGACGAGACCGCCAAGAAGCGACCTCCAATTCCAATCCCCCAATGACCGTTCGCCAGTTCTCAGCGGCCACGCCGCCTGGGTCAAAGCAGACCCCGAGGATCTTTAATCGATCTCTCCGCTCCGTGTACGGGCAAGGGGGGCCGGAGCCCGTCCTGTGCCGACCAAAGTGCATGACCTCACTCTTCTGAGGATTGATTTTAGAAGAGGAGGCCAACCCAAAACGCTCGCAGAGACCCACCAGTCTGCACATGGCGACTGCATCGGTGACGAACACCGACACGTCGTCCATGTACAGACTCACCTTTAGGCGCTCCCCATGGGTTCCGGGAATCCACAACCCAGGGAAGGATGGGTCCGCTCGCAGTGCACAAGCAAACGGTTCAATATAAAGGACAAAAAGGACTGGTGACATTGGGCAGCCCTGCCTGACCCCAGAAGCGACTGGGAAGGCTCCCGAGAGGTGTCCGTTGACCAGAACACGGGCTTCAACGTCCCTATACATCAGGTCCACCCAATGCATCAAATTTGGCCCAAAGCCAAAACGGTCCAAAACGGCCATCATGTATTCATGTGACACTCTGTCGAAAGCCTTCTCCTGGTCCAAACTGACTATGCTCAGTGGGAGGCCTCTCTCCTCCGCTAGCTGGATCGCCTCTCGAACCAGGCCCAGGCTGTCGGACACTCTGCGTCCCGGAACAGCACAAGTCTGGTCCGGGTGCACGAGGTCCACCATGACACCGTGCACCCTCTTAGACAGCACCTTTGTTAGTATTTTGTAGTCGACATTCAACAAAGTGATCGGGCGCCAGTTGGACAGATCCTCCCGATCACCCTTCTTGTGCACGAGGTTTACGACGCCCCGACGCATCGAATCTGGAAGCCTCGCAGAGGTGGCTAGCTCCCTCACTACCTGCAGATAGTCCTCGCCAAGGACGTGCCAAAGGCGGCGATAAAACTCCACGGGCAGGCCGTCGTCACCCGGGGTTTTATTCGCGGCCAAATCCCTAACAGCGGAGGTCAATTCCTCCAGGCTCACCGGCTCCTCCAACCGCTCCCGCTGTTCGGGGCTCAAAAGATTCCTCAGATGGCCGAGAACGTCGGCCATCTGGATTTGGTCAACCGGTCGTTTTTCAAAAAGCCTGGAGTAATAGTCCTCCACTGCTTCGGTAATTTGGTCCGGATCCGAAACACGGCCTCCCCCCACATTAACCTGGGCCAAACCGCCCCTCCGCCTGGCACATCGTTGAAAGAAGAATCTGGTACACCTTTCGTTCCACTCCAATGCCTGCACCCTGCTCCGGAAGATGACGGCCCTCGCCCTGGCTTCGAGGAGGCTAAAAATCCTCCCCTTCACCCGGCGGATTTTCTCTGACACGTCCCTCCCTTCGCAAAGTTTCTTATGCAGGCGCTGGAGGTACGCCTGCATGCGCTTCAAACGCTCTCGTTTCCCCGCGGCCCTCATTCGCCCGGCCGTTCGGAAAAACCCTATGGTCCTACGTTTCACCTCCTCCCACCAGGCTGCCGAGGTAGGGAAGAGGCACCTGACCGTTTCCCACTCCCTATACTTCCGAACGTAGGCACGCACTAAACTGTCATCCTGCAAAAGGTGACAGTTAAGCTTCCAGAGTCCAAAACACCGGGGACGCACCCCATTTAATTCAATACCCAGAGACAAACGACAGTGATCTGAAAATGCCACCGCGTGAAGTACCAGGTCCGGGTCGCCAAAATTTGGTGTCAAAAGAATGTAATCAATCCTAGCCCGACTGGTACCAGCCGCATCGGTCCGGGTGACCTCATTCCTTTCCGCACCCGTGTCCCTCAACCTAAAATCCTGAACAAGCCCTTTAAGGGCCCGCGCCGATGACTCCAGGGGCAACCTGTCCAAACTTATATTAAAATCTCCCCCGACGATCACGGGGCCTGAGGTGGAGAGGAGGGGCCCCAACTGGCGCAGGAGCTCCACTCTTTCTCCCACCGTCGTTGGAGCGTACACATTGACCAAGGTCAGTGGGGTCGAGGAAACCACCACCCTGAGCACGGCCAATCGCCCCGGGATAATTTCTTCTAAACTAAGGACCTCGACATTCGGGCTCTTAATAAGGAACCCTAATCCTGCCGCCCTATTAGTGTAGCTGCCGGACCAATACGACTCTCCGTACCGCCAATTTGCACGGAGGTATCCATACTCACCGTGCGGAATATGGCATTCCTGCAACAGGCAGACATCCCATTCAAAATTGCGCAGTTCTTCAAAAATAGCGATCCTCCGGACCGTGGTACGGACTCCCCGTACATTTAAACTCGTTAGTTTAAAGCTCATAGGTGTTAGTGTATTAATCACCAACACTAGTGCAAACCACGAAAGGGGAGTCATAGGACTTATGAAGCTCCTCCCTCCTTGCCAAGACGCGACGAGCTACCATTCTTCCTCCCCCTGCGGTTCTTCCCGCAGCCGGGAGCCACGAGGGTGCCCGGGAGCCAGTCCCCATCTATGCAGACATTCTCCCCGGGTAGCAGGGAGAGGTCCTCCTGCTCGGGGGTCAAATAAATTACCCCCCCTCGCCCGCCACCCGGGGAAGAAAGCCACCAGTCCTCCTCGAGCAAACCCTCCTTGAGGCCCATGGCCACAGCTGCCCCCGGAGGAGGGGTGAGGTCAACGGGTGGGGAACGACTCACGGGGGAACGGGAACGTGAGCGTTCAGGGGAAGACGGCATTTGGGGCCTCCCCCGGAGACCTGCTGCGGCCAACCCCGACTGCGCCCCACCCTTACCACGAGCAGGCGATCCCCCAGGCCTGGATGGGTCGCTTGATGCACGGGGGGCTCTGCGCCCCACAGGGGTTTTCTTCTTTGATGTTCTTGTGTTCTTTCCCTGTGGGGCTTTGCCCAGAGGAGCTTTTCCTTTGTCCTGGCCCCTCCTCCGACGCTTCTTCTCGGTCCATTCTCCCGGGTCACTTTGCTCATAGCCGGAGGAGGAGCCATCACTTCCAGCCTCCGGCAGCGGGGTTTCTGGCACCGAGGATGTTTCTTCTGGCACCGAGGATGTTTCTTCTGACCCCGCCACCGGAGCCACCATTCCTCGTGCATCCTCCCCTCCCACCGCAGTGGGCCCGACACCCGGCGAAGCCACATCCAGGTCCTGATCTAACCCTCCCTCCTCCAGGTTCTCCTTTCCCTCCACCTCCCTCCCTTTACTTTCTACGGGGCGGGGGGCTGACACACACACAAACACATTAGTCCCCCCCCCCCCCGACCCCAGATGCAATACCCTCCCCTGTCCCTTGGGCAAACCCCTCCCCCACCCCTTGGGCAACCCCCTCCCCAGCCCCTTGGACAACCCCCTCCCCAGCCCCTTGGACAACCCCCTCCCCAGCCCCTTGGACAACCCCCTCCCCAGCCCCTTGGACAACCCCCTCCCCAGCCCCTTGGACAACCCCCCCCCCAGCCCCTTGGACAACCCCCCCCCCAGCCCCTTGGACAACCCCCTCCCCAGCCCCTTGGGCAACCCCCTCCCCCACCCCTTGGGCAACCCCTTCCCCCATCCCTTGGGCAACCCCCTCCCCAGCCCCTTGGGCAACCCCCTCCCCAGCCCCTGGGGCAAACCCCTCCCCCACCCCTTGGGCAACCCCCTCCCCCACCCCTTGAGCAACCCCCTCCCCCACCCCTTGGGCAACACCCCCCCCAGTCCCTGGAGGCACACCGTCCCCTTTTCCTGTCCCTGGGGGCACACCGTCCCCTGTCCCTTGGGCAACACCCCCACTCCCTCCCGCAGCAGCACGCATCTTGCTCGCGTAACTCTGCGGGCAGGAGCGGAAAGTGTGCCCCGGCGCACCACAGAGGTTGCACCGCACCGCTTGGGTGCAGCGCTCCCTCAAATGTCCCAACTCGCCACACTGGGTGCAGATACTTGCTGTACACCCAGTAATCAAGTGGCCAAGTTGACCGCATCGGCGGCACAATTTCGGCTGTCCCGCGTAAAAGACTTGGCCTCGGTCCATCCCAACCATTATTCCATTAGGGATATGGGTGGCCGTGCCGTCCTGCCTCGTCCGCAGCTTTACCCGGAACTGCCGAGAACCGGTCCAAATGCCGAGGCTGTTCCGGACGAGCCGTACTGGGCCTCGGATGTCCGCGTATCGACTGAGCCAAACCTTGACATCATAGTCACTCACGCCTTCGTTGTACAGGTGGACGGTCACGACTCTCTCCTGTGTTTCTGAGAGAGCCTCGACCGCCCAGTCTGCCAGTTTCCCAGCAGACCGAGCGGTAGCCCACCGGCGCCAGAACACGGCAAGTCCCTGCCCTGTTTGGAAGGACACGTCAAAGCCACGGGCGAGGGAGATCAGGCAGAAAAAGTCAACAGCCTTGAACCCCAGCACACCCAACAATACATCTCTACCAAATCTATCTCCGGCCGGCACACTGCAAGCCACATCAATCAACCGAAACCGGACACAATTATGGCGCCTGCTCGCCATGCCGGGGTTCTAGGAGGGGCGGAGGACAACACTCGGGGTGGGGGGGAGGGGGGGAGGGAGGGACGGGAGACGAAGGGGGGCACAAGACTCCCCCCTGTCTGGTGGGCAACGCCCCCCAAACAGGAGGAAGATGGGGGAAAGCAGGGAGGGAAAAAGACGAACGAAAATGCAGGACAAACAAGCAATAATCAAAGCAATAATCAAAGCAATAAGTAAATAATAAGAAATGCAAACACAGTAAAATACAGGAAACGAAAACACCGGCAGAGAAACAAAACTCGTTCACTCGTGACGGCGCCTCGCATCCGGAAACAAGCACAGCTGCGACAACCAGGAAGCTATCGCAGAGGACCCAAGCAATAGTGGTCTCCCGATATGCCTGCACAGCTAGCTTATAAAGCCAAAAGGGGCGGAACCAATATAATTTTCTCTGACGGCGACTAATGATTGGTCCCACAGGCTACATTCGCACCCCCTAAATGCATCGGTGCCCCGACGATGAACCAACCGAAAACGGCAAAGTAAGGAGCTAACCCTCAACACTCAAAACTACATGTTCTAAGATTGGCAACTACCTGACTCAACCCCTTTTGCTCGTGACTGGTGGGTTCTCACAGGGCATGGCAATCGATTACGGGTTCGACTGGTAACCTGCAGTAGTTCGAGTGCCACGACGTAGGCTGGGGACAGCTGGTGACCCTTGGTCAGAGGAACCTTCACTAGATTCACGAGAGCTACTCTCCTGGTCCTGCACAAGGCTCCCAGGATCAAGTGGACTTTCACTTGTTTCCGTACTGTTCACCAGGTCTGGTACCAACGCCACTTGCTCTCCTCTCCAGTCCTCGTCAAGGACCATAAGCATCGACTCTTCCTCCGAGTCATCTGTAGTATCAGCAGTAACAACGTCGTTGTCAACAGCACACAATGAACCAACCGGATGGGCATTAGTTCTCTCTTCCAGGCACACTCCTCAACTCCATTCGGTGTACTTGGCGAACTGGGCCATCTTGATTGACAGGAACAACAGAGTACACGACACCTGGGTCTTGAGGTCGACGTACAACTCTGTAAAGACGGGAATCCCAGACGTCTTGGATATTATTTCTTCCTCGCACCTGGTGATTTTTCAAATAAACCAACTGACCTTCTTCTAGGCCCGAATCAGTTACCTGCTGGTTATACTTTTGATTCCGCTTTTCAGCTTTGGCCTCCAATTGCTGCCTTACATGATCATGCACCACCCTCAAGCATTCCTGATGTTTCTGCACCCATTCTTCTGTAGTGTCCTCACTGGGATCAGCTTTGTTGATGCCCAGGAGGAAATCCACAGGAAGTTGGGGTTCACAGCCAAACATGATGTAGTGTGGAGTCATTCCGGTAGACTGATGAGCAGTAGTGTTATAAGAACACGTTACCTGTGATAAAAAAATGGGGCCAGTGTCTCTTCTTATCTGGTGGTAGAGTACGAAGGAGGTCATGGAGGGTGCGGTTAGACCGCTCACACTGCCTTCCGGATGATACGGAGTCATCCGGCTTTTCTTGACCCCATACATTTTACACAGCTGCTGTGTCACCTTGCTTTCAAAATTTCTGCCTTGATCAGAGTGGATGCGGCTTGGAGTGTCAAACAGATGGAACCACCGTTTTACCAACACATCTGCCACTGTACTGGCCCGCTGATCTCTTGTCGGTATCGCCTACGTAATCTTGGAAAATACATCGGTAAGCACTAAAACATTATCTCTTCCATCACTGGCTGGTTCTAACACAGTGAAATCCATTGCCAGGAGTTCGTTAGGTCGCGATGCCTGCAGACTTCCCCGATAAGCTCGAACTTTCGGGCCTTCCTTTGCCAGGATGCACCTTTCGCAATTGCGACACCACATTTCCACATCCTTTGGCATACCTGGCCAATAACCCCGGTCCTGGGCAAGCTGTAAAGTACGGTCTATACCCTGGTGTGCATGTCCATCATGCACACACTTGAGCACTTTTTCTCCGAGGCATTTCGGTAATAGAATTTGGAACACTTCTCTACCGCCCCCTGGAGGGTAGATCCGCCGTTAGAGCACACCTTCCCTTTCCACCAGGCGACCCCACTGGCAAAACAACTCCCTACTTTCCTGACTCAGTTGTTCACGTTCCTTTGGTCCTGGGGTTCGACCCTCCCTCCAATGTTTCCACACAGGACCAATGGCTGGATCTCGATTCTGCAAAGTGGAAAAATCGAGCTGTGAATAACCAGGCAGGGCAGAAATCTCATTGCCGTAAACTTCCTGATAAACAGGGGAGTTAGCTGATGGAGGGTGAGATAAAGCAGGAGGGACAGCCATTCCTGGGGAAAACCGGTCAAGGTACTGCCTCGACAAGGCGTCTGCATTGCCATTATTACGACCTGAGCGGTATTCCAACGTATAGTCAAAGGAAGCCAATTGAGAGGCCTATCGCTGCTCCAGTGCTCCTAATTTAGCAGTTTGAGGATGGCTCAGGGGATTGTTGTCAGTGTAAATTGTAACCATATTACCTAATAAATACTCCTGGAATTTTTCTGTGACAACCCATTTAAGAGCTAAAAACTCCAGCTTCATGGAACTGTAATTATCCATGTTTTTTTCTGCCGGCTTAAGGCTCCGACTGGCAAAGGCTATAGGCCTGCACTTTCCGTCATGCTCTTGGGAGAGTACTGCACCAAGCCCACCATGACTAGCATCGATCTCGAGGATGAATGGCTTTTGAAAGTGGGCGTAGGCTAAAACTGGTGCTGTGATCAGCGCTTCTCTAAGGGCCAAAAATGCCTGCTCACAATGGTCATCCCAAGCGGAGGACAATGGAGTCTGGGGGGGTCTTACCCTTCTTGTTCGGGCCCCTCAGCTGTGCTACCAAGTGATGGAGGGGGGCTGCTAACTTAGCAAAGCCATCTACAAACCTACGGTAATAACTGGCAAAACCGAGGAAAGAACGCAGCTCAGCCAGATGAGAGGGGCGTTTCCATTCACGCACCACAGCCACTTTGTCTGGGTCTGTAGCCACGCCCTGTTCAGAGACAACATGTCCCAAATATTTGACTTGTTTTTGGAAAAAGTGACATTTGGAAAGCTTTACCTTCAGCCCTTATTGTTCAGGTCTGGAAAAAACCTCTTCCAGACGATCCAGGTGCTGGTGTATTGTAGATGAAAAAACAACAATGTCATCAAGGTACAACAGGACAGACTGGAAACGTTGGTCCCCGAACATGCGCTCCATTAAGCGCTGAAAGGTGTCAGGCGCATTACATAAACCAAATGGCATTCTATTGAACTCAAACAAGCCAAATGGGGTACAGAACGCCGTTTTGGCCCGATCAGCTTCAGCCATCGCCACTTGGTTGTACCCACTAGCTAGATCCAATGTTGAGAACCACCTAGATCCTGTTAAAGCATCAAGGGACTCTTCAATTCTCGGGAGTGGATATGCATCCTTCCGGGTCTTAGCATTCAGCTGCCTGTAATCGACACACACACGGAGGCCTCCATCTTTCTTCACCACCAAACAATCGGGGATGAGTAAGGGCTGCTGCTTTCCCTAATTATTTGACTGTCCAGCAACTGTTTGATGTGTGCCCTAACTGCTTCATACTGCGAGGGGGGAATGCGCCGATAACATTGGCGCACAGGCACATCGTCTAAAAGCGGGATCTCATGTGTAATGAGACTGGTACAGCCTAAATCACCCTCACGTTTAGAAAACAGGGAATTGTATCTACCCAATAGGGACTTTGCCTCGACAATTTCACTCAAGGTAAGGCCTGGGAAGTCAAGCTGTTCAAGGTCAGCAAGGACATTAGCATCCAGATCAACAGACTAGACGGACACATGGGCCGTACATTCGTGTATAGACTTGTCAAGCAAGAGCTCTATGTGAGGGAAGTTACCAGCCCGAATATCTTGACCACTGACCATCTGCACTGTTCCTACCACTCTGCGAGGTGTTATCCACACATCAGACTGGCTTACATTAGTAACAGGGGCATAAAGGGTACCTCTCTCAGCATGGACCAAAGCAGGAGAGACCAATAAACCCTCCGGAAGGCAACCGTCAAGGGGACCAAGGGGCTCAAGTAAGAAATCCATAGGTGGAACCTGAGGGCAAGTAACAGGGACCATGCAAAGTGTTCTAGCAACTATGCATATGGGCAGTGTACCCTGAACCCTCACCATAAATACAGAGGAGGAACGTACTATGGCCTTAGTCCTCTGACAGTGACGAAGCACACGTCTCCATGCCGGGGCGGCAGACTGCACAGGAGGACTCTGAAATAATCTGGAGCCATGCTGTTCAAATAGCTCAAGGTAGCAGTCAGTGATAACGTTCATGCCAAGAATACCAGGGGTGGTCTTTTTACGACTCTTGATAACACCATTGGCTGGTTCTTTCACAATCAATATGCCCCTACTAGGCATACACCGGTCCAGTACCTTTACATCTAACTCAACATAACCAAGGTAAGGTATGTCTAACCCATTAGCTGCTTTAAGACCCAGCCACTTGCAGTCATAAAGTTATTGTTTCCGCAGATGTGAAAAGTGTTCAAAAAATAGCTTTCCGTAATGGTCGTGGCCATGGAAGCAGTGTCCAACAGACAAGGGACTTCCACTCCCCCAATGGAAACGGCCAGCACGGGGCAAGACCCAACTAACTTGCTAAGTGTTTCGGTTTGTTCGGAGTTAGAGTCAAAGGACACCCCTCCCAGTGTGTGACTCTGCACACTGGGGGGTTCTAGTTTTTCCGACTGGTTAACCTGTGCAGTACCAGTATTAATCTGGGGTGGGTTTCCTTGTGTGCAGTGGCGAGCAATGTGACCTGGCTGCGCACACTTAATGCAAATTGGTCGCCCATCAGGTGCCCGCTTAAATCTATTACTATTATAAAAAGGCCTTCCCCGACCCGCCCCCACATTAGTTCGTGTAATCATATCCAATTGGGCTTGTTGTTTAAGAACTATGCTTTTTAATTCGGCTAGTTCGGAGTGATTTACCCCAAATGCTTCACTACCAGCGGTAACTTGAGTTTCACATGTTTGTAGAAGGGGACGTACATACTTTTCTCTGGTGGGCTGACCCTCCTCGACCCATCGAATCGCCTCTTTGCGAACGTCGAGTAAGGACATCGCAACAGTTTGCCTCACCATCCTCTTTAGCTCTCGACGCAGCATGTGGTCCCTCACATTTTCACAAAATTGGTCCCTCAATAAAACCTGTGAATTGGGCATAGCCTGGGGGTTATGCTGTTGCACTCGCTCCATTAATATCATGAGGGCATGGGAAAAATCCTGCAATGATTCTCCTTCCTTCTGCTTTCTTTCAAAGAATTTCTGCTGCAAGGACACATAGGATTTAGAACAACCATACACTTCCTGCAATACTTCAATGATCCGCTCAGCATCTTCCTTTATCGTTATATCTCTAAACTTAATCTCAGTGCGTGCGGCTCCCTCTAGGTGAACATAAACAAACAGTGCTTTGTCCAACTCTGACATATGTCTTGCCTTTATGCAACTCTGCACTTCCTCCATCCACTCGTCTATGGTTAAGGCCCCAACAGATGAACATCCAGAAAATCTAGGACATTTCCTCTCTCTAGGGAGGTAAACAGTTTGTTCTCTCCTCGGCGGAGGTACAGACACGTTATCAGCCGGTCACGATATATGGCCTGACAGTCTCATTTTCGACCCGAAGCTGCTCCAGCTGGTCCCGCAGTGTCTGTAGTTCCGCCTCCATGATTCTATGACACCGTTTGATAACAAAAGTTCCAGGGAAGGGCCACAAAGTGGCGAAGCTGCACCAGGTCGGAGCTTTCAAGTCCACTGATGGGTGGAGTCTTCACTGCCAAACGCTGTTCTCTACAATCAATAACACATTATGCTGCTACCATTTTCCATAATCCAATGTATGGTTCTCCAACCAACTCTGAAATATCCTGTCCACGACGCCAAATGTGACACCCAGGGGAGTCCAGGGCTCCTGGTAGTTTGTTTACAGACTACACCACTTCCCCAATATGGGGTGGGAGACCCTAAATAAGTAATTTGAAGACAATTCCCCAAAGGTAAGTGTTCAATTAACTGAAGAAACAGAGATTTCAAATTAATATAATTTATTTGAAAGTTTGGTAGGAGAGCACAATACAACACTTTATTAAACTTGAGAATATCCCAAATGATGAATAGCAGCCAAGTAATAAAACCTATCAAAAGAACAGCAGCTGACAGCACTGAGCAAATATCTGTAAAGAAAACACAAAATTACCTTTCTCATACTTAAAAGCATCCCCCAAAGGGTTTAACTTAACCCAACTACCCACCAATATAAATATACAAATCAACTATACACAAAACGCAAATTGTTTACACGACATAAAACAGAATCACATACCCTTTTCACAAGCGATCAGGGGTTACCCAGAACACGGTGGAAACACTCCACTGGACCTCTGCCGAGAAAGTGAACACATAATGCAGTTACCATTTAACAACAGCGTCCGTATTCCATTCATACATAAAAAGAACAAAATGGCGTCGCATACTCGATGCAAGCCTACCTTCGTCTGTCGGTTACATGCACACACCCACTGGTCCTGAACAGCCAGGAATTCACTGGAGTACAAAAACTCGAAAATACACTTCTTGAGCAGACGCACCCAAGCACAGCACCCTAGCTAGGACAACCAGGAAGTGCTTATGAGGCCAGCACAAAGGCCTGCCTTTTTTTTAATAAAAAAGGTAAAAAATCAAACATTTGAACAGCCTTGGACGTGCACCTTGACCCCACGGCCAAGGCACACCATCTATCAAGGCTGTCCCATTAGCATACACATGCACCTCAACCCCAAGGCTGAAGCACATGGTCATTCAAAACACATGCATCCTGACCCCGAAGGGCCACAATGCATGGCCATACAAGACCATACAAAGGCATCCTTCTACGAGAGATGCCAACGCTATCGCAGAGGACCCGAGCAATAGTGGTCTCCCGATAGGGCTGCACAGCTAGCTTATAAAGCCAAAAGGGGCGGAACCAATATAATTTTCTCTGACGGCGACTAATGATTGGTCCCACAGGCATATATATACACACACATATACGCTAGTAAAAAGCCCATCAAAAATTACAAGTTGGAACAGTTTATTCGACAGTGCAGCCTCGTGAGTGTGCCAAAGTCTGAAGCCTCGGCCGAGTGTCAGCAGTCAGGTGTGCTCATATCTTCTTTATTTATTAGACATCCTACGGAGATAAATGAACACTAGTTTTACTCTGTGTGCATTACACATCACATGCAGCGAATTTCAACTCCCTGCAAGTTGTATTTATTGTTATTTTAAAAAACGCTTCTATACACCGCCCTTGGGGCTCCCTTTGCAAATTACCGTCTACAATTCCAATAGAAGAGATATAATTACTCTTGTATGGGAGGTGTTTGTTGAGTTTTCATTTATCCTCAAAAATAGAGCATTGTGAATACACATTCGTGTTAAAAGATTGGCCTTTAAAGGCTACCTTTATTAGGGGGACAGACAAACACACAAACGGCCATTGTGTTTTATATGGTAGATATATAACAAGTAAACATTTTCAGATCTACTATATATTCATTATTTTCATTTTGTTTCCCTATAGTTCAACCTTCTTCAATCAGAAATGCAAGCAGTTTATGCAAAGGGCACCGTTTGCAAACCTGGACAGCAGACGGACTGTGCCTCTCTCGAGCCAAGTGAGTTACACTTGAATTCATGCAAAGGCTGGATCAGAGTCTGTTAGATTATAGTCCCTTCTCATAAACCCTCTCCCCTACCCCCCACCAAACCCAAGGTCGTCACCCCTCCCCCCTACAAACCCCAAGTCCTAAACTCACCTTCTCGCCCCGCTGCCAAAGCTTCCACCCCCTGTCGACCCCACACCTCAAACTCTCTGTCCTCCCCTCTCCTTTCTTTGCAACCCTCTCCTGCCCCGGTCCCACCTCCCACCCCAAGCCTCAACACCTAACTCTCTGTTCGCTCTCTGCCCCTCAAACCACAACTGTCTGTCCCCGACCCTCCCAACTATAAGTCCTCAATCATCCCCATCTCCCAAATCTCTGCCCCACCACCCCAACTGTCGACACCTCCCACTCTCTTCTTCACGTCCACAACACCCCAATTTTTTATTGTCCATATGAAACACGGAAATTTTACATTCACTGACAATTCAATTAAAAAAGGATGCTTCAAATCATTTTCGCATTAGTATTAAACAGGTGAATGAAATTCGGCACAAATGACATTGTAAAACAACAGCGGCACAAAGGCGAAAGAATGGCTGAACGATTCAAACATGCCTGCGTTGTTCCTGTGATGTTCCTCTTTTCATTCGTTAAGAACAATGTTAAAAGTAAATAACAACAGAACATTAAATTCACAATCCCACAAGGTCAACATTTCCCATAATGGGAAAAAATAATATGCAACCCAAACTCATTGAACCAAGACCTTTACAATGAAATTGATTTTATGGTCCATGGTCAAGCAGCTTAAGAGGAAGTTATCAGATAGATGGACAGAAAAACAAACAGAAGAGCGTTTTGTTATCCAGGAAAACGAGAACGGTACTCGGTAGAGAGCAAACTTCTGCCAGGCTGAACAGTTTACGTTTTGTAACAAATGAATACGTCGGATCTGGATCCATACAACAACAACATGCATTTTAAGGCCATTTTCCCTGCTAGAGCGGGGGTTAGCTAGAGCGGGAGCGGATGTGGATCCAGACCTAAACCAAAATCGAATTGGCTTGTTTTTGTCGCCGAACAAACTCATCCACCAAGTTTTGTAATAATCCGCCCACAACTTACAAAAATATGTTGTATAGAGTTTTTGGCCCGATCACTCAATGGTGAAGAATCACTTAATAAATAAATAAATAAAAACTCTTATCTGGATCCATATTCGGATTTTCACCAAAATCGAATTAATTGGTCCTTGAGACACACCAATCCTCTCCACGAAGTTCGTCTGAAGCCGTCCACAACTTTTTGAGATATCCTGTTCACAAACAGACAGACAAACCGACAGCGGTGAAAACATTAACTCCATCCACCTTCAGTGGCGGAGATAATGGAATGTTGGTGTTCCATTTATAATACTGCAGTTCAATAAAAGTGAATAGGAAATAGCACAACTTGGAAAAGTTTCACCGTCCCACTGCTCAACCAAGAGGTGATATACATGCCCTGTGTATGTGATTTGTTTAAACAGCCAATTAAGCTACGGTTGTGAAATTTAAATATCCTCACAAGGAGGGGCTGTGTTGGTATTTTCACAGACATCACATATATCATGGCAACTTCTAGGAGCTACAAGGAGCTGCTGTACTATTGGGAATACTGGCACACAAATGTTGGCCAAGCAGTACGCGACAACTTCACTGAATTTGTAAGCCTCAGCAACAAAGCTGCTGAAATGGATGGTAAGGTGGTATATCAAGGAATGACATCCCTCCTAGTGTGAATTATGAAGATTAACATGACAAGTATGCTTTGGTTTCTTTAACCAATGGCTAAAGGTGACCTGTTGTTACATTTGCATTGCAATTAAGTCGTATTTCGTTCTCTCAATTCGTAAATCGGGCATGTAGTTAATCGGAAAGTGGTAAAATGGGGGCATGAAAGGTCAATGGCGGAGCATTTAGGCCCATGATGTGTTTTCACAGGTTTTGCTGACACAGGAGCATTTTGGCGCTCATTTTACGAGTCAGACTCCTTTACAACTGATCTCGAACGTCTATACAACGAGTTGAAACCACTGTACCTCAACTTACATGCCTATACACGGCGGAAGTTGTACGAAGCATACGGGCCTCAATACGTCAACCTCAGAGGCCCAATTCCAGCACACATCCTGGGTGAGTGTGTATTGCGATAGCAAAAGACCACTTGGCACCCTTTAAGGCTCATATGCTGAGAGTAATAAGTAATATACATTCAAGCTGGCCGTAAGGCATGATCATAGTCAGGGGCAGTCTTAGTGATTCTAGGGCCCTGGGCAAAAGTCCACAAACCCTTTATTCCCACCCAATCCACTCTGAACAAAAATAAAGCGCCCAATTTTTACAATGCATGTCCCTTCAATAATGCACCGGAGTTTTCGATTTGATTTTACGCTCTTCTCCAATAATTCATTAAGAAAATACAGAAAATGTAGAGCTTTTAATAAAAAAAAGAAAATAGATATTGTAAAAAGAATGTAATGTACAGGGGCATTACACTCCTTAGTCATGTCATGAAGGTGTTGGATGGAGGATAAGGAGGAGATCGGAGAAGAGCAGCAGGTGTTCAGAAAGGATAGAGGGACAATGGATGTGATGTTCATGCTGAGACAGATGGTGGAGAAGAGGTTGGAGGTGCGAGGTGAAATGGCATTAAGATTTGTGGATCTGGAGAAGGTCGATGGCACTGTTCCGAGAGAGATGGTGATGACGACACAGATGGATGGGAGTTCCGGAAGCAGAAGTTAGAATGGTGGAAGGGATGTACAATGGAACGAAGGGGAGAGATTTGGTTGGTCCTCGGATATTGGAGGAGTTCAATGTGAACATCGGTTTGAGGCAGGGAAGCGCTCTCAGGCCACTCAGGTTTATCATGGTGATGGAGCTGGTAAGCAGGAAGGTAAACATGAAAGGTATTCGGGAAGGATATTGTATGCAGAAGATCTGGCTGTTGTGGTGGAGAGTAGGTGGGAGATGCAGGAAGTACTGGGGGAGTGGAATGAGGCATTTGAGAAACATGGGCTGAAAATGGGCATGGAGACAACTGAGGTGATTTGGGTTGGGCAGCAGAGAAAATAAATGAATATAAGATTAGAGGGGAAGGATATCACACAGGGAAATAGGTCCGAGTATCTGGGAGGAACAGTGACTGGGGATGGTGAGTCAGAGGCAAATATGTGGATGAGGATTCAGGTGGGGCGAATGCATGGAGGAGGGTGGAGGGAGTAATGACAGCGAGAAATATTTCAAGGAGATTGAAAGGAAAGGTTCTGATGACTTGTGTAACGCCGGCCTACCTTTATGGTCTGGAGGCGCAAATGACAAAAAGACAACAACAGAGGCTGTAGGTTTGTGAGAACAACTGAGTCAGAAGGATTGCGGGAATGAAGAGGGTGGATAGAAGGAGAATGAATTGGTGTGCAGATGAGCTTGCTGGGGAGATTGGTGAAATGCTGGGTGAGATGGGCTGGACGTTTGGTACGAATGGGCGAACAAAGAATGGCAAAGAGAGCGGATAGGTTGAGGGAACAAGGTAGGAGGAAAAGCGGCCACGGTTGAGATGGGAGGATTGTGTGAAGAGGGATTTCAGTAAGGTCGGGGTGGTTGGCTGAGGACAAAGGGGAGTGGAGGAGTATCGTGGTCGAGGCAGGGCAGGAGCTTGGTGCCATCGGACCTCTCCTCTTAAAAAATGGAAGAGGCGGAGAAGAAAAAAAAAAGACTCCAGATTAATTTGGCATATATCTCATTGTGAATGCATTGTTTTAGGCTCAAAAAAACCTACATACTCTGGCTATAACTCGTAATAATTGGGGATAAAACCACCTTTTAGAGGCCATTTTTCCCTGCAAAGCAGGGGTTGGCCTTTTTCGGGGACCATGGTTGTTGTTGTTTTTTGGTCCCCTTATTGAAGCAATGTTTTACGGCCGGATGCCCTTCCTGCCGCAAACCCTGTTTGTCGCCTTTTTACGACACACAGGGAATTACCAGTGAACTGGTACTCAATTTGCCGACCTCAGAAGGGATGTTTACAGGCTGAGTCAACCCCCCTGGCGTTAATTCAGCGATCGACCGGGATTCGAACCCAGGATCCTTGGATTTTATTTTTATTTTATCCTAAGCTGGCACCCTAGCCGCTAGCCCAACACCAGGGATAGTAAGATAGAAACGTTTTTACCTGTTAGCCCTAACATTACCGCTCTGCTGCTTCATTCTCGGTTATACTTTGGTGAAAATTAGTCACTTTTTGTGATCTTTCATGAAATGTCTTTTCTGCTTTTTTGTTTTCGTTTTTCTGCCCCACTTGGGTTATTCCATTTCATTGATTCTATCTAACTTTGCCAAGGTAGACCATAAAATAACGTCAGCTGGAGTGATGACGTTTGCATCAGTTAAAAAAAAAAAACTTTTACGACCGACGAATATCGCTACCTAGCTGAATGAATGTCGACGTGTGGGCATCAAAAATACAACCGTACAAAAAATACAACTAAAAAATTTGTGTGGAATAGCTAATTTGTGAAGGGAAGATAGAGACATGTAGAACTAGTTATTGGAATTTTTTGCTATCAGAGTAAATTGAAATACAGTAGATGAAAACACGATCAGATTTTTCATTCTATACACTGTGGGGTGATGTAATTGATGGATTATCCAGTACGTCATATAGAATATCATCCCTGCTGGTCATTGGGGTCTCCCCGGCATGGGGCCCTGGTCAATTGCCCAGGCTGTCCCATAGCAAAGACCGCCCCTGATCATAGTCCAACATGGTTGCACATTACTGCATTCCACTCCAAAATGCTTTAAATAATACAGCTTCAACAACCTTACATAGATCATGGAAATAAATTAACATAAAACGTAACACGAAATATCATCCTCAGATATTGATTTTAAAAAACATTCGTGTGTGTGTGTGTGTGTGTGTGTGTGTGTGTGTGTGTGTGGTGCATTCAGAAAGTATTCAGACCCCTGCACTTTTTTCACATTTTGATATATTGCAGCTTATGCTGAAATCGTTTAAATTCATTTTTCCCTCATCAATCTGCACTCAATACCCCATAATGACAAAGAGAAAACAAGATTTTAGAAAGTTTTGCAAATTTATTAAAAAGAAAAAACTGAAATATCACATTTACATAAGTATTCATACCCTTTGCTATGACACTTGAAATTTAGCTCAGGTGCCTCCCATTGCTCTTGATCATCTTTGAGATGTTTCTACACCTTGATTGGAGTCCACCTGTGGTAAATTCAATTGATTGGACATGATTTGGAAAGGCACACACCTGTCTATATAAGGTCGCACAGCTGACAATGCATATCAGAGCAAAGACCAAGCCATGAGGTCGAAGGAACTGCCTGCAGAGCTCAGAGACAGGATTGTGTCGAGGCACAGATCTGGGGAAGCCGACAAAAAAATTTCTGCTGCATTGAAGGTTCCCAAGAGCACAGTGACCTCCATAATTCTTAAATGGGAGAAGTTTGTTACAACCAGGACTCTTCCTAGAGCTGGCCGCCCGGCCAAACTGAGCAATCGGGGGAGAAGGGCCTTGGTAAGAGAGGTGACCAAGAACCCGATGGTCACTCTTGCTGAACTCCAGAGATCCTGTGTGGAGATGTGAAGACATGAATGAGTCTCAGACTGTGAGAAACAAGATTCTGTGGGCTTTCATGTGTCTTTCACTGAGGAGAGGCTTCCGTCTGGCCACTCTGCCATAAAGCCCAGATCGGTGGAGTGTTGCAGTGATGGTTGTCCTTCTGGAAGTTTCTCCCATCTCCACACAGGATATATACACACACATATATGTATATATATATATATATATATGTCATGTTTTTGGTGTTCGTGTACTAAACTTAACATAAAATATCAAAAAATGATAATCACTCGATTTGACCATTAAGTAATTTTCAAAACGATTTATTTTTCCACTAAATTGGGTGTCACGGAAAAGCAATGTGATCGAGGAGAAAAGGGAAAAACACTGACAGTTGTACAACAAGCAGGGGAATAAACAAACAGGAAAAGCGAAATAGGAGGAAACACAACAGACCTGAATGTGGATCCACAAGAGCATGTGGCCTAACCAGGAACACACAAACCAGGGACAAAACACATGTGAAGGAATTCAAAGAGATACACAAGTACATAACATCAACAAATTGACACCAACAATTCATAAAAACTTAAATCGGGAATTCTCAGAACAGGAATCCTCAACTTTCAAAAACAGCATCCTCTTTTAGCGTGGGAGTAAAAGACGCCCGACGCGTTCATAATCCGAGTCAATGGTTTATTCCAATCGCGACCAACCAAACCTGCTCGTCCCACTTATAACACTTGTAAGTGTTGTACTTATAAGCGTTATGCTCCACCACTTATAAGTCGCACTTGTGACCCGGTACCGGAAAATCCTCGATAAACCCAAGCTCATGCATACTTACATGCTATAACATGAAAAGAAAAGAAAATATGCTGCTGCATTCTCTTTCCATATCAACTTAAATAATTTGCAACATTAAAGCAATAAATGCAACTTTGTGATTTTTCAGTAATTGCTGTGGAGACAATTGTGTCTTGTCCACAATTCAGTGTGATTTATGCAAATAATATCCTTATCCACCAACCCCTCTCATCCCAGGGAATATGTGGTCACAGACGTGGAATAACATATATGATCTCGTAATTCCTTTTCCAAACAAGGAAATCGTCGATGTAACAAGCACCATGGTTGCCAAGGTGAGCCAATCCCTTAGATCAAGAGAACTTCATCAAACCAACAACAATAGCTCGTCCAACTCCCTTCTGAGCAGGGAAAAAGCTACTGTAGTAAAGTCATGATGAAGCCAAACTCACACTGGGGTTGCTAAAGGTCATTGTGTCAACAATAAAGGTAAATGGTATCTCAAAACTGGAACCACCTTTCGAGGCCATTTTTCCCCGCATAGTAGGGGTTGGCCTTTTTCGGGCACCTTGGTCCCCTTTTTGAAGCAATGTTTTATGGCCGGATGCCCTTCCTGCCACCAGCCCTGTTGGTCCCCAATTGCAACGCACAGGGAATTACCAGCGAACTGGTACTCAATTTGCCGACCTCGGAAGGATGACAGGCTGAGTCAACCCCCCTGGTGTTAATTCAGCGATCGCTTGGGATTACGAACCCAGAATCCTAGGATCCCAAGCCGTACCCTAACCGCTAAGCCAACACCAGGCCTGGTATCTCAAAACTGGCTGGGTGATAAAACCAGGAGAGGAATCTGACTAATAAGGAGATAAAAATGAACAAGTAATTTTTTCAACCAAAGTTGGCTCGTCATTAGGTGCACAAATTGATTCTGCTTTCGTCCATCCCAATGGACGTATATATATATGTTCATATTCCCTTGTCCTTATAGTCCATCCCAATAAAATGGCCTCTGTTTTTTGTACAATTTAAACATTTTTTAATGTAAAAGGATGTAGGGACGTTTCCCCAAAATGTAGGTAAACAAAGTTGGGATGGTCAAAACAAATGATAATGTGAAACCACCCCTACATCTTTCTTTGAATAATGGCTGTCCCTAGAAAAGATCAAATGGGGGAATGAACATAAAAAGTGCTTATTGTTCTGCAATGGTAAAACACATATGCATAGAAAACCAAGAAATCAAAGATGACCTTCTGCACTCCAGCCTCATATTCATCTTTTGATTTCAATTATCCAAATTTCTCGAGCATATAGCAATAATAATAACTTTGATTACACTGTTGCAATACTTATGGAGGGCACTGGATATGGCAGATTCTGACACTGTATAGTGTATATGGCAGATTCTGTCACTGCACATGGCAGATTCTGACACTGTATATGGCAGATTCTGACACTGTATATGGCAGATTCTGACACTGTATTTGGCAGATTCTAAAGATATATGGCATAAGATTGGGGAGGTTGGGACTATACATTTTAAAAGAAGGAAAGCACTTCCAGCCAAAAAGTAAACGAGATCTACTCCACTAATTTGAACAAAAAGCAAGAACAGAGCCGGTCTCAGACGACGTTTCACCCACTTCACAGCAGGCTTCCTCAGTCCAATAGACTCCAGGCTTCCTCAAGCCAATCTATTAGAGGTAAGAAATCTAATCTTAACCCCACCCACTATCAAGAGGTTTTTCCGCATACATTCTTCTCCTAGCTATACTGTCTGTAAATTACATACACTGCCTCCTCAGTCACGTTTAACAAGATGACTTATTCAGACACCTGCCCGAATAAGTCATCTTGTTAAACATGACTGAGGTCCCCGATACATGGCAAGTAACCTACTCAAACCACACAGTCCATGTTGCACATAGCACAGTCTAGCTATAGATACCCTTTCCCCCTCCCTTCCACGTAACAATAGGTAAGAAACAATGGCCCAGTTGCATAAAATTCCCTGGTCCTTAAGGAAAGATTTACCTTAAGGTACACTTTGATTCCTTAGTGAAGGATTTCCTTCAGGGCTGTTGCATAAATAATCCTTAGGAAATCCCAAAGTAAGGATTTCCTTAAGGTTGAGAAAATCCTTCGGAGGCATCGCTATGCTAAGGCATTAAGGCAACCAATCAGATTGGAGATAGGAAGAGGTGTCCGAAAGCAAAAACACATAATGAACACATAATTATAAATGACGCTTGTTATATGTTGCATGGGGAGCATGTGCTTCCAGATGAACGAGGAATGAAATGATTCCTGTGTAAAATTAATTTGATTCTCATTGAGCATCTTATTTGAAATATTGGACCATGCGTCCATGGTCATGACCATGCGTATTGGACCACGGACCATGCGTATTGGACCACGGACCATGCGTATTGGACCACGGACCATGCGTATTGGACCATGCGTATTGGACCACGGACCATGCGTATTGGAACATGCGTCCAAGACGCATGGTGGTCCTATGTGGACCACCATGCGTCTTATTGCAAATATTGGACCATGCGTCCAATGGCCTTGGTCCACACAGGGGATGGACTAACATGTAACAATCACGTAGAGAGAAAAATACAAAAATATAAACGTGACATCTGGTTTAGAGCTGAGTAATGTGTGCAGTAAATGTTTGGAAACTTTCTGAGAATTGTGAAAGTGTGAATTTATGAAAGGAAAATACTTGTGCAAAACAAGCAAAATATTCTGGAAGTCATGAGAGAGTGCAAATTAATGTTGTCCAAGTACTATGCCGCCGCTCACGGCAAGTTTTGAAATGTACAAAAAATGTTCAATTGCAGGAGTTTTGTTCTATCAGCCTCTGGCATAATTGTCCTCTTCATGACCAATTTCCATGAAGAGCACCTTTTGGAAACTCAAAGGTTGGCGGTTAAGGACGGGGTAGGGTGGGGTGGGATGGGTATGGGTGCTCCCTTAACTTTAAGGAATGTTTTAAGGAAAAATGTAAAGAATATTCGCATATATTAATGTTATTCATTCATTCACATGGGAACACGGGAAAGACGCAACAATCCTCAAATTAAGAATGTCCTTAAGGAGAAACTTAAGGAAATATTTAAGTAAATCCTCAAATCTTTCCTGAAGGATGCTTTGTGCAACTGGGCCAATGTCCTTCCACATAATATGTACATATGTATATGTATACACAGTCACATACATACAACACATTCTTTTGATTTTTCTTTGTTGTATGCAGTTAAAAGTTCTCTTCTTTATTTCCTGGACAGAAGTGGAATGCTACCCACATGTTTCATGTGTCGGATGAATTCTTCACTTCCCTCAATCTCATTCCAATGCCACAAGATTTCTGGGATAAATCAATGCTGACAAAGCCTGAGGATGGACGGGATGTGGTTTGTCACGCCTCTGCTTGGGACTTTTACAATCGCAAGGATTTCCGGTGAGTCCAGTAGTATGAAGAGTAAGCCAGTAAGCTGCATAAGAGTAAGATAATTCTGTGGTGCGAATGGTGTGGTGTGGTGGAAATGCGAATGGTTCAGTGGATGTGCAGAGTATCGTTGAGAGAGAGGAAGACAAATGATGAATTGCGAAAGATGATGGGAATAGAGCCTGTGATTGATGCTGTGAAGAGGTACAGGTTGAGATGGTTTGGTCATGTGTTGAGGACATATATATGTATATATTCCGCTCACAAGGTTCAGACATATATATGGTGGCGGCCATCTTGGATTTTGACGTGGCGACCCAATTTTCAATACCTTTCTTCCTTGTGCCTAGGTACACCCACACACCAAATTAGACGTTGCTACTTCGCTTATTTTTCAAGATATGCAGGTTGCAAGGTCAGACATATATATGGTGGCGGCCATCTTGGATTTTGACGTGGCGACCCAATTTTCGATAGCGTTTTCCTTGTGCCTAGATACACCCACACACCAAATTAGAAGTTGCTACTTTGCTTATTTTTCAAGATATGCAGGTTGCAAGGTTCAACCTTGCAAGGTTGCAAGGTTGCAAGGTTGCAAGGAGTATGCATAAGCTGCATAAGAGAAGAGTAAGCCAGTAAGCCAGTCCAGTAGTATGAAGAGCTGCATAAGTTTGCAACTTACTTTCAGTAGTTTGTCTATTGGTTATTTTTGGCTATTGGTTATTATTGGCTATTGGTTATATACAAGTTGAAGATTCAAATCAGTCATGGGAGATGTCAATAAATACACCGCTCTAATGCATAACCACGAGTTTAAACTACATTTACAACAAATATGAAAACTATTTTCATATCACAATGTTAAATATAGAATATATAATGTTAAAAAAAAATGATCCTTATCTTCCAATGGTAAAAAATTCTTCAAAAAATTCCTGGATCCGGAATAATATCCTGAGCTTCACCAAAAACTAATCAATTCTTCCTTATCCCAAGGGTAATCATCCCACCAACTTTCATCCAAATCCGTTCAGGACTTTTCCAGATATCTTGTTCACAAACACACGAACACACACACACACACACACACACACGGACGGACACGATTCAATGCATTACTCCCTGGTGTAACTCCCTGGTAGTGGGAGTAACTAGAACGGCACAATGGAGAGAGCATACCTCCGCCTGGTGAACAGTTTGTTTTGTATCCCACTGACAGGTCGGATCTGGATTCGGACCTGAACCAAAACCTAATTGGCTTGTTCTTGTCACCAAACAAACTGGTCTACCAAGTTTATTCATAACTCGTCCATAACTTTTTTTAAATATCATGTTATATATCGCTTTTCACCCGATCTCTCAATGGTGAAGAATCACTTAAAAATTAAATAATTCTCATATCCGAATCCATATTCAGATCTTCACCAAAATCGAAAAGGTTTGTCCTTGTCACACACCCAACCTCTCCACCAAGTTTCGTCCAAATCCGTCAATAACCTTTTGAGATATCCTGCTATATGTCTGTTTTGGCCCCATCACCCAATGGTGAAGAATCACTTAAAAATTCTCGTAGCCGGATACAAA
Organism: Myxine glutinosa; assembly: GCF_964187855.1. Taxonomy (NCBI): domain Eukaryota; kingdom Metazoa; phylum Chordata; class Myxini; order Myxiniformes; family Myxinidae; genus Myxine; species Myxine glutinosa. The sequence continues at coordinate 134,296,191 of NC_136266.1, read as the reverse complement.
TCCGGATCTTCACCAAAATCTAATCATTTCGTCCTTGTCATATACACTACCTCTCTGCCAAATTCCGTCCGAATCCGTCCACAACGTTTTGAGATATTTTGTTCACGAACAGACACACAGACAGACAGGCAGGCGTGAAAACATAACCTCAATCCACCTTTGGTGGCGGACGTAATAAATACACTGTTCGGATCCTATCTATCTAATCTTATTCATTCACATGGGAACACGGGACAGACACAGCACAAGATTAATGAGACAGATTGGAGATTGAAAGCTGAGCCTTAAGGTATTTTCCGTTACCTGAAATAACACTCACCTGAAAGGCAAGACACCCGGGGTGTGTTCATTTACCAAGCAGCTACCGAGCGCTTGCTAAGCCAGCTGTTCTTTATCAAAGGTTTGAAATGGAGGGCTTGCTTGAGTGCCAAAAACACTTGGCAAGCACTTTATAAGAAACTTGGTAACTGAACACACCCCTGATGGTCTTGATGATCTACTGTAAGCCTAGATCTATTGTATCTATACAGTCACGTGAAAAAGTAAGTACACCCCATGTAAAGTTTTGACTTTTTCAACATATTTCAACATACAGCTATTTGATCTTCATTTCAACAATATTGATAGATAAAGGTGATATAATATAACAAATATCATGAAACATTTACATTTTGTAAATGCAAATTTCGCATGTGGAAAAAGTAAGTACAGCTTGGCTCTAATAGGTGGGATTGCCCCCTTTGGCAGAAACAACCTCAAGTAGGCGTTTCTTATGACTGTCTACAGGTCTCTGACATCGACTGGGAGAAATTTTTGCCAACTCCTCCATGCAGAATTCTTTCAGCTGTGCGATGTTTGAGGGGTTTCTTGCATGCACAGCTCATTTCAAATCCCCCCACAACATCTCGATGGGATTTAGATCCGGGCTTTGACTTGGCCATTCCAGAACCCTCCATTTCTTTCTTTTCAGCCATTCCTTGGTGGATTTACTGGTATGTTTAGGGTCATTGTCATGTTGCAAGGTCCACCTTCGGTTGAGCTTCAACTTTCCAACTGATGGCCTCACATTATCCTCAAGCACCCTCTGGTACAATGAAGAATTCATAGTGGATTATATGATGGTGCGCTGCCCAGGCCCTGATGCAGCAAAGCTGCCCCAAACCATAATATTTCCACCACCATGCTTTACAGTTGGTATCAGGTTCTTGTGGTCAAATGCTGTCTTTGGTTTTCGCCAAACATGTCTTCTGGTACTGTGGCCAAATAGCTCTACCTTTGTTCTTTGACTCATCTGTCCAGAGCACATTGTTCCAGAAGTGCTGGTCTTTGCCGAGGTGTTCATTGGCAAACTTTAGTCTTGCCCTGATGTTCTTTCTGGACAGCAAAGGTTTCCTCCTGGCACACCTCCCATGTAGATCGAATTTGTGCAGCCACTTTCTCATTGTAGACTCATGCACTTTGACATCAACAGTGGCAAGAGCTACCTGTAGGTCCCGTGATGACATTCTGGGGTTCTTAGAGACTTCTTTCAGCATCTTGCGGTCTGCTCTCGGGCTGAACTTGCTGGGGCGGCCTGGCCTGAACAAGTTGGCAGTTGTTTGGAATCTTCTCCACTTGTAGGTGATCTTCCGGACAGTCGAATGATTGATTCCAAATTGTTTGGAGATCTTTGTAAATCCCTTCCCAGATTCGTAGGCATCTATAACCTTCTTTCTGAAGGCCTCAGAGAGCTCTTTTGATCTTGGCATGGTGACGCCGCACACTTCAACAACAAAGAGCAAACCAAACTAAATGTCTGAGGTTTAAATAAGACAGGTTCCTCCAAGATCCTCTCTAACGATGTTCTAATCATTTGCACCTGAGCTGGTGCACCTGATTCTTATTTTAGGTATTTGAAGTGGTGATAAATGTAGGGGTGTACTTACTTTTTCCACATGCGAAATTTGCATTTATGTTTATTTAAATTATACAATGGACTACAAAATGTAAATGCTTCATGATATTTGTTATATTATATCACCTTTATCTCTCAATATTGTTGAAATGAAGATCAAATAGCTGTATGTTGAAATATGTTGAAAAAGTCAAAACTTTACATGGGGTGTACTTACTTTTTCACGTGACTGTATCGTGCAGAGAGAACTAGAAAGGGCAATCAGAGATTGCAAACCCTCGCCAGGACGTGTTTTCAGTGGTTTTTAAGGCTTTTGTGTTAAAACAAATATGGCGGCCGAACCACGTGACCGATGATGTCAGCATTTATCCCTCGATGATGCTCAAGAAATTTCATCTTCATCAGATGAAGTTTTGTACTTGTCGAATTATGATGTCATAATGGAGGCACCTATGACATCATCATTAACATATGTTATTCCACATGGAGAGTTATTTTTAATGAGCCAGGTCTTAATTTTTTCTATGCAGTGCTTTCGGTGTTATAGAGGTGCAATTTTTTTCGGGTTTTCTAAGATGGCGGCCTACCACGTGACCTATGACGTCATAATTATCATTAAAAAAATTATACAGGTGGAGTTGCACCTATGTTGAGGTGAAAAAAATAGAAAATCATATTTATTCTCTGCGGACAAACAGACAAACGGACTCAAATGCAATACCCTCTCCTCAGGAGGGTAATATTAACATGATCCTTCCTGTCATTCCTGTACAGAGTGTGTGCACCAGTTGCCTGAAACCTGACCCAGTCTGTCCGTCAGACTCGTAATTGATATTGAACCAAACCATGAAGACCCTCGGAGATTAATTGTATAATAAATACCTTCAACATCAAGGATGAGGGAGTTAAGTGGACAGACGAGGCGAAAATATATATTTTGCCTCGCAGGTTGTGACCACAGGGCGGTCATTCTTGTTATTGGAACAAAAATTCTCAGGCCATGCTATCAGCTTGCTAGTCCAATATTTAGTGAAAACAACTCTTTTGTGTTACAAAATACAAACGTTATTGTTAATGTCCAATTTTTCTCTCAGCATCAAGATGTGCACAGTGGTCAACATGGAGGATCTGTTCACCATACACCACGAAATGGGTCACATACAATACTATTTGCAGTACAAGGACCAGCCGGTGCCATTCCGCAACGGAGCAAATCCTGGTTTTCATGAGGCCATTGGAGATGTGCTCGCACTTTCTGTTTCTACCCCCAAGCATCTCAAAGAGATTGGGCTGCTGGAAAAGGTTGAGGATGACGAAGGTGCCGCCATTGCAGCTTTAAGACACAATATTGCTCTAGAATACACATGATAAATATCATGATAAATTATACATCATTATGTTGCACTTGCATTGCCAAATGCATCTATCACAGAGCAGGCTGGACATGGGTTGGAACTAGAAAGCATCTGAAAATGCAAAGCCTGTCCGCATCCGTTTGTAGTCAGATGTCTCTTCTTCTTCTGAATGCTCAAATAACAAAAACAGTTTTAAAAAATACAAAATGAAAATTGATGATTTTATGCAGCCTTGACCTTTGAGCTAAAAAAAACCCCCCCGGCTTCTAGCTTTTGATTGGTGAACCAATTATGTGACCCAAAATGCAAATTATTAAAATTCCAGGTCAATTGGATGAAAATTGAAGATTTTATGCAACCTTGACCTTTGACCTGTTGATCTAAAAAAAACAATCGACTCCTACCTTTTGATTAGTAAACCAATTCAGTGACCCGATTTGCAAATTCTTTGAATTTCAGGTCAATCGCGTGAAAATTGGAGATTTTATGCAATTTTGACATTTGACCTTTTGATCAAAAAAAACAATCGGCTTGTAACTTTTGATTGTTGAACCAATTCAACTGTCTCCAGAACTGCCTCCAGAAACAAACACAATATGCAAATTCTTAAAATTTCAGGTCAATAGGATGAAAATTTAAGATTTTATGTGATGCTAACCATTGACCTTTTGACCAAATTATTAATTTGCCTTCTCCATATAATCATAATAAAGATTTGTTGAAAATTTGATGACAAAACTCGAATGGTAAATTTAAATTTCAGGTCAATTCGATGAAAATTGGTGGTTTCATGTGATGCTGACCTTTAACCTTTTGACCTTTTGACAAAATTATGAATTTGTATTCTCTGTATTATCATAAGAAAGCTTTGGTGAAAATTTGATGACAAAATTCAAATGGTAAAAAAGTTACAGCCCAGACAGACACACACACAGACAGACAGACAGACACAGAGAAGTGATTACAAAACCCCTTCTCCTGCTATGCAGGGGATGGACTGACAAGTCCTTAAGGGGCCTATATCTCCTATGTTATAAAAGTCAAAATTTTCAGTTTCCAGATTAATCCTTTCCATGCATTATTTCACACTGTGTCAAAGTGCATCCTCTCAAATTAAATTCAACATTGTTTTTCTTGCAGAATCTACCATAAACTACCTTATCAACATGGCTCTCCAGAAAATAGCCTTTTTACCATTCGGTTATCTCATTGACCTGTGGAGATGGAAGGTATTTAATGGAAAGACAACACCTGAGAATTACAATGCAGACTGGTGGTACCTGCGGTAAGAATCCCAAGCTCAATTCAATCCAACAGATTGTTATTCGTGAAGTTTGTATAACTTGGTCAGCAGGGAAAAGAGGGAGAGGGGAGTGAGTGATAGAGGTAAGAAGCAAATAGGGCTGGACAAAGCGAGACTGAGACATTAGTTATTGGTTCATTTCCAAAGCTGAAAATATTATCTGGTCTCTTTTTACCTGTGTCTTGCCAGGCACCATAAGGAGTTTATAAAGAATATATTGATAGCTCACGGGTACTTTAACAACAATTATTAGTATTCCCATCTATCACATCTTTCATCACCCTTCAGAAATAATGAACTATCAGTAAAAAGCCTGTCAAAAATGACGGCTTGGAACAGTTTATTCGACGGCGCAGCCTCGTGAGCGTGCCAAAGTCTGAAGCCTCGGCCTAGTGTCAGGTGTGCTTATATCTTCTTTATTTATCAGACATCCTTCTGGTGTAAATGAACACTCGTTTTACTCTGCACGAATTGGCAATTGCACATAATATGCAGCGAATTTCACCTCCATGCGCCTTGTATTTATTGTAATTTTAAAAAACGCTTCTGTACACCGCCCTTGAGGCTTGGTTTGCAAGCCACCGTCTACAATTACAATAGGAGAGACGTAATTACTTTTTTATATGAAATGTATTTCGAGTTTGTTTTATCCTCAAAAATAGACCGTAGTGAACACACATTCGTGTTAAAAGATTGGCCTTTAATACCTACCCTTATGAAGGAGGACAAACATCTGTACAAACACAGAAACTGACTGTTTTATATTCGGATGATCAACTTAATCACTCAGAGCCATTAGTTTAGACACATGCAGTATTTTAATTTAATTAAATAATCTAATTTTTTTGTTGTTGCCGAGTGTAATGCAGTAATATCCTTTGTCATATCATTATGGATGTTAGGAAAGTTTATCATTGAGGTGTTGTAAAGGTTTATGAAAAGAATGGGCCAGCTCCAAAGAAAGCACGCAAGTGCATTGTAGCTTTGTACAGTGAAGAGGGTTATTACTTATTATATTCTACAGAAGCCAAATTGATGGTTACAGAGGCTTAGACAAGAGTCCCAAGAAGAAGTCAGGACAATGTAAGTCAAAATGAATGGCTCACAAAGTACTGGCAACTTTGAGATATTAATCATACAAGATCGCTGCATTAAGATTGCCAAAATATCCAACTTCAGAAGGCATCATTTTCACCATTATCCAGAACCCTTTAGGTATGTCCAAAGTCTAGGCAAGACATGGGTAACACAAACAATCTTGGCAATGGGTGACATAATGGTGCGCGTTTTTAGAACTGTTGAATGCAGACCCAGCTGACTTTAAGCACTCGTCTGGTAACTGCTGACTAATTGTGATATCATCACAAGGATTCTGAAATAAAATTCGAATCCATGCAAATGAAAGCCCATATGAGAACACCGCACTCAAATAAATTTAACATCCAACCTTCAGCTAACACGATAATTGCTTTGAGTTTCTGGGATACTCAGTGAACCGTGCCGATTGACTATACAACTCACAACTCCAATAAGAAGGGAATATTATATCAGCATTGTGAAAAACATTGCGGAGACCCACCTACGTTGCCAACAATTTGGCAAACCAACAAAGCAACTGAGACATGGCTGATGGAGCATTCTGAAAACTTTGAATTGTTGTGAGTATGTGGCCCCAATAACATTTTGAGCACCCTTCCCAACTTTAGACATTGTTCAACGTTTAGTGGAGACAGTTTGTTACATAAAGCATTGTCTCGGACAATACAAGCTGGGAAAAGTCTTTAATTGGATTTTTAACTCATATGGTGTCGAATGAATATCCTGGTGTTGCCTGGTGTTGGCTTAGCGGTTAGGGTGCTGGCTTGGGATCCTAGGATCCTGGGTTCCAATCCCGGTCGATTGCTGAATTAACGCCAGGGGGGTTGACTCAGCCTGTCATCCTTCGGAGGTCGGCAAATTGAGTACCAGCTTGCTGGGATGAATGATCACGGTGTGTACCCCGATTTAGAATAGGTACACCGTATCCCTGCGCATCCTAAGAGCGTGACCAAGGGTTGGTGTCAGGAAGGGCATCCGGCCATAAAAACATTGCCTCAAACAGGGAACCATGATTGTCATGGGGCCCGCAAGGCTAACCCCTGCTCTAGCGGGGAAAATGGCCTTTAAACGATCATTCATTCATTCATTTATATGGTGTCGAATGACACAAGGAAGACTTCTGAATTGTAAAGTTTCTGTCTAAAGTTGCAGAGAATTTCCTCTTAAAAGATTAAAAAAAAAAAAACTTTTATTACTCAAGGTAGAAATCAAGACAGTGTTTAGTGACTAACTTTTTGCCATTAGTTATTCAAAAGAGCAAGTTTTTTGGTGTAACATCTATGTTAATATTCTTGAATTTTATCTGAGCTTTGATGGTGAGGATTCTTGAATATCATTAAATTCACAACTTTTTTTTTTACAGTTAACGACTGTTTTGTTGAGCTTTAAAAAAATCCATGCTTCTGATATTTTATCAAAACTTCGTGTATATTTTTGAACAAAAAGTAATAATAAAACTGATAATTTTGCCCGAATATAAGAAAACAATTTCAAATGATATATTTATCTCTTCATAAGTAATACAATGGTGTTTGTCTGTCCAGTTTCAGATCCCCTCTCTCACCGCTTCGCATGTCACCAATTTTGTATGCATAATTTACAATATTCCAATTCAGCTTATGGCATCTAAATTTGATTCCAACTTTTATTCTGTTCACCCAGGTGAAAAATATCCTTATCACAGTGTTTGCTTTGCTAGATTATGTCACGCGTGGCATTCAGGCAGGCAGTCCTTCAAGGCATTGTTGTTGTTGTCTTAATGTATTCCATTCATCATGAGATTGTTGTTGTTCTATGGCCCTCCCATACTATCCAAGCCTTTCCATCATATAACCTGTCGTTGATGTGTATATCTGCTGGTATAATTAAAAAAGAAAGAATGGCAATACCCTTTATGGTCTGTTCCATTGTGACAACTAGCTGTGGCTCTTCCACAGGACCAAGTACCAGGGAATTTGTCCAGGAGTTCTACGGTCAGATAAAGACTTTGATGCCGGTGCAAAGTATCACGTCCCAGGAAATACTCCTTACATCAGGTACTTTTCCACCCCCTATCAAATTCCGTATACATTTTGTTTTGTCTTTATTTTTTTGTTCATCGCCAGTTAAGAGGAGAAGCGATAAGAGTGCGATGGAAAAGGTGAACCTGAATTATGTCTTGGATTTCTCAGGTACTTCGTCAGCTATGTGATACAGTTCCAATTCCACAAAGCATTGTGTAATGCCTCTGGACACACAGGCCCACTGCATAAATGTGATATTTACAAGTCCACTACAGCTGGAAACCTGCTCGCGTAAGTCAGAGGGAATACCCCGATGCTTTATTGCTATTTACTTTGTACTGTAGTTTGCATGATGAACAGAAAATGTGGGAAGTAATGCAAGCTACTGAAGTAGTCACTGATTGGAAAATCCTTTTTGATCATGTAAACAAAGTGAATGGTTGGAAATACCAAAAAGAGTGATGCTCATTTAAATCTCATCTTCTTCACGTTTATGTGCCATAGGAAAGCTCTGCAAAAGGGTTCCAGCCGACCATGGCCTGAAGTTCTTCAAGAAATAACGGGAACGGCTTCCATGAGCGCAAAGCCTCTTATGGAGTATTTTGAACCAATAACACAATGGCTTAAGGAACAGAATCAGAAAAACAACGACACGCTGGGCTGGCCAGAATATTCCTGGACGCCGCCCATTCCGGATGGTTATCCTGTAGATATTGGTACCAAATAGTATTGGATTTCCTGTAACTTCATCATAATTGTAAGAGCAGTATTAAAAGGCCAAGGACAAGTTGATTAGCTAAGCGGAAATAAACCGTGGTTAGCTCAGTACTCCTATTGGCTATTACATATTTTTACACAAAATGAAATTACTTAGCATACTTGTTTGTGTAAACTGTTACCCTCTGTTGATGCAGGAAGTGTTTGAAGTTTGTGTTTGAACACCCATGAATAAAAAAAAGTTTGGCAATTATTGTGAAAGTTCTCTTCGATAAAATGTTGTTTTTTTTACTTGATATTCTGAATAAATGAACTCATAATGGAGATAAAGTTATTGCGAGATATTGTATTTTATATTTATCTTACTGTGCATAAGATACATGTGTTACTGCCTGTGTCTGCATCTATGTCGATCTTTTTTTTTTCTATTTCTCTTTCTTTATTTTGAAAGATAATTAAGCTAGTGTTGGAATTCAATGTTACATTGTCTTTATCTCCATCCCTTCCCACCATCCTCAAAACATCCCCCAATCCTCACCACCATGACCTATTCCCAGATAAAATTACTGACATAAAGGAGACAGAAGAATTCCTCGCCCAATTCAACACCACAGCGGAGGAAATAATATACAAATACAGTGATGCATATTGGACATACAACACAAACATCACGGATTACAATGACCAGCTGCAGGTATGACCTTTTAGATCCTCATTTGGATTTCTATATCCTCAGCTGCTGTACACAAACGACTATTTGAGAAACAAACATGGCTTCAGAGCCTCGTTGTTTGTCTTCTTTCCTCATAGACATTTGATCGTTAAGATTGCTTATTTTTCAGCAGCAGCTACAACTAAATCATGATGTAAATGGTGCGATTGTGAGCAAAGATACAACTGCACGAGGCAAACTCTCTACATTGGCAATGCAATGTGCTTTGAGCACCCACCTAGCCATTGTGGTCACCTTAGCCTGGCAGTATTGGTAACCACATTATACAGTTGCGATTGCATTTATCATTGTTTTCATATTTTTCAATGGGTGTGCACCGCCACAGCAAAAAGCATACCAGCAGTGGGCAAACAATACGAAAGAGTATGGGCTCCGCACTCAGCAGTTTGACAAGGGCGCCTTTCAGGACGAGAGCATCCGGAGGCAATTGGAGAAGATAAGCCTCATTGGCAGTGCAGCCCTGCCTAATGCGGATCTCAAGGAGGTGAATACGGGTCAAAAAAAAACTTGATGGTGTGGCATCATTTTATCCATGATTTTGCTATAAAAATTTTCATATATTTGCCATCAATAGTGCTCATTTTGAATACAAAATCAACACTCGGGGAAGAATGAGGCGATAGTAACACACTGACAGTGCGGCAGTGGCACAACAGGTGAATGGAACACACAAAAGAATGCACAAACTTAAAAAGGAGAAAGAGGAGGATAGGAAAGATAGTAATCTGCAAGTAAAAGGGGAAGTGTAGGGAAATGGGAATTTAGTGGAAAATATGGCGGGGTGGGTGTGGAGAATGACCTGAGTTGGTGGTGAATTGCCAACTTGAAACCTTGGAAGGAAGAGAGGAGTGGATTGAATCAGTAAGCGAAAGAAAGTGACAAAAGTGGGGTCAAAGAGAAACAATTAAAGAAGTGGAAGTGAGCAGTCAAACTGTACATTGAGAGTTTCACAAGGAAAGGGTTACTGGAAGAGCATGTGCATTGTGCATCCTGGAGGAACTGGAGAAGCTCAGAGGGATGAAAGAACAGAGGGAACAAAATGAAATGAAATACAAATTGTAAAAAAAAAACCAAAAAACAGATGACCACCTTGTCAGGGATGAGAGAGAGAGCAGGAGGTATTTTGTTTCTGCTTCTATGTGGGAGATGCCAATGATGTGGAGAGCTTTAGATTCCAGGAGAGAAAGAGAGGAGTAAAGAAGGGGGTGCCCATGTATAAGGGAAAGCATATTCCAATGAACTACGAACAAAAGCTTTGTAAGCTGAGTAGTTCTGCTTTTTCAAGGAATGATTGGTAGAACAAAGGATTTGTAGGTTGAGTAGTCCTGCTTTTTCAAGGAATGATTGGTAGAACAAAGGATTTGTAGGTTGAGTAGTTCTGCTTTTTCAAGGAATGATTGGTAGAACAAAGGATTTGTAGGTTGAGTAGTTCTACTTTTTCAAGGAATGATTGGTAGAACAAAGGATTTGTAGGCTGAGTAGTTCTGAGAGTTGCAACTATGGAGGATGCGCAGTATCCTGACTTTGAAGGTCAGCTTTGATTAATGGTCTGGTCTTGAAAAGTCATGGCTGATGTTAAGGTCCAGAAGATCAGGAAACTGAACCCTTTTCAGTGGATGAACACCTCAAAAGAAATAGAAAGCATAGGGGCAATACTCTTGGCGCTCACCTGGTAGAATAAACAGTATACTGCACTGAATAAGGGTATTTTAAACCAATTTCAATGTTTGCTAGAAGACAGGGCAGCATGTGGAATCAGATACTAGCATACTAGCATAATCATAAGACTTCAAACAAACAAAAAATACCTATTTTTTCATACTTTTACGTAAAAGATACCTAAAAAAAAAACCCCCCACCCCCTTCTGCCCTGTGTACTTTTTGAGATCGCAATTTTTCCAATGCCGTGAACAAACGTTGGTACATCACGGGTGATGAAGGTTGTGGTTAAATTTCATCGAAATTGCATGGGTAGTTTCTGAGAAGAAAGCAAACACCTATTTTGTAGTTTCAGAGGAAAAAGCTAATTCCTATTTTGGGGGGTCAAACCTGGATCCACTTTGACCCCCGGTAGACCCCCTTAGATCCCGATTTTTTTTTTAATGCCGTGAACAAACTTTAGTCACAACACAACAAATATCATTTGTACCAAATTTGGTCGCAATACCATCAGCGGTTTCATAGAAGTTTCATGTGTTTACGGACGGACGGAGACGACGCCATCGCATAAGCTCCCCTGAACTTCATTCCAGATGATCTAAAAAGCACTTCTAAACTAAAAGCAAAAACAACTACCAACAGAAAACAAAGACGTTTCAGATTATAATGCCTCCTCAGGAAGTGCATCCGTTGCATCATCTCAGGAGTTTACTTTCAGAGTGTGGGTCATTTATCACTCTAATTCCATTCGTCAGTCACACTACATGTTCATGTATTTTCCCATAACAGTGCCTTGTCAATATGTGCAAGATTATACAACCAACTGGGGCCAATAGGACTTTTGGCATAACTAGTGCTCGTTTTCTAATTAAGAACATATAGTACTCTTTAAAACCACAACATCACTAATGAGAGGCAGTAATTGATAAAGATGGAGGATCCTAAACACTAGAAATTGTTACCTCACCAGCAAAGTGAAATGTGGGGTTTAGCAATTGGTTCAATCGGTCTGTCTGTCTGTTTACAGACATCAGTTTATGATCGGGGAACAATTTGTTTTCAATTCAAATATATATTTTGAACACTGCAGATAACTAATCGGTACATGAATCGGAACACAAACCTGCAGTTTTGCAGTATTTTGGCTCTGAATTTGGCAAATTGTTCAGAATCTTACTTCGAGCACATATGCGCAAGGTATTGTTTTTACTCTGTCTGCCTGTCTGGCAGTCAAACAAAATTGAAAATCATTCCAAACAGGAAATGTACTGTTTTTAGGATTCGTACAGGACAAAAACAACAGGCATGAATAACTATTTTAACGTGTTAAATAAGGTGGTGTAAAAGAGGGTGCGTCAACGGCGGTAAAACCCTGAAAAAATTTGTTTTGTTTTCCTTCAGCCTACCTTTATTTTTTTTCAATTGAATGATATCCTTTAATATACTTGAACACTCTAGGCCACAAATTGCCTTCTTGGCACTTCCAAAACCCTCCGGTTTTGTAATACTTTGGACAAAATATTATGCCATTTTACGCCATCTTGACCAATCAAATTTGTTGCTCGCGCTATCAGTGGTGAGGAATATCGAGATTCAGACAGAATTGTGGCTTGTAGGAAATATAGATCATGTTCGGAAAGGCAAAGCAAGACAAAAATTTTACTGCCACAGATTTCCCATGCCCTTTTTCTTAAAATTATGTGGGGTAAGGTGTTCTATGAACTCTCTAGTTTATTTAGGGAGATTGAGGCCTAGGAAAGGAGTTGAATAAAAGAACAGTGACACTGACACAACAATAGAGCTTCCATGCAATGGAAGAAAGAGAAATTAATAAGTTACAAACATATAGGCAGCATGAGGAGGGCCAGCCATGCAGGCAGGACAAGTGAAGCAACCCATCCCATCCCCCCCAGTCCAAAGAGCTCCAGCAACTGAGCTCCACTAGATGTTGATTGCAGATTGCAGAAGTAATCTGGATCAATTGTTAGCCACATGGTAGCTATGTAAGGGCAGAGTAAGTATGTGGGACTAGGAAGCAATGGATGATATTCCAGTTGATTGACCAGCCTCATACTATCCCCAAATTAGTGGTAGAGGTTGTAGCTGCAGCTTGCCTACTATTGATGTGAGAGGCTTTCCAGCAAAGAGTAGAGTCATCCAGAAAGTGATGTACAAGGTATTACAATGAAGCGTGAAGTCCTTGTTGTAAATTAGGAAGAGGGTATGTCTCAGGACATTGCGTTTAGGGATACCAGCCTCTAAGGAAATAACTGAAGATAACTCCATCAAGTACTACATATTGCTTGAAAATGATGACATTCCACCAGTTATTCAAGGAGAAGACCGTGGATACCCTTGGCAGAGGGTTGACTTTCAGGGCTGGGTGCCAGATGGTGTGAAATGCTAGGGAGATGCTTATATTTAACTGCTTTGACCTCTTGTGTGAGGTTTAAAGTGCCTACCTGTTAATGAGTTAGCAGGAGTATATTGAAAATGGAGTGACTAGGATCAGATCTGCTGGCATTATTGTTTCCATTACCTCGTTGATTACGTGGAGAAAAAAAATGCTGGTCTGTAGTCCAGAGTGTCTGTCTTGGCATCTTTCTTAAAGAAAGGAATGATATCAGCCACCTTCTGTAGTGAGCTGAGGCGACATTCCAAGAAGAATCTGCAGAAGAGTAGTGAAAAAAGAACAGCTAGGTCAGGTGCATACATTTTCAGGAAGAACGGAATGCCATCATGACCTGCGGTTACTGATGGTGAGCCAAAGTTGTGCAGATCTTCTCCGGATTTGCAGGAGAGAAGTTCACTTTTTCTGGGGAGTTGTATGTATGTGGGATGGGATGGTGTATAGCAAGAAAGGAGGGATTGGAAATCCAAGCCTTTTAAGGAAAAAAAGAAGAGACAATGCAAGCATTCTTGCTGGGTGGATTTTGACTCCTTCCTTGATAAGCAAAGAGATTGCAGAAGAGCATATTCCTAAGACAGTTTTAACCAGTTGCCAACAGAATTTCAAAGATGGAGAAAGGACTGCAATATCTGGCCAAGCCCATAGTTGTGTTCTTGCTTTTCATGGGATAGTTATTACACACGAGTTGGCTCAAGTGGCAGGTAATCACTATTGGTAGGATACTTACATGGTAATTGCATAAGGCACCAAGCACCATTGAAGCCAGAAAGAGCTTTTGAGATAAATGTTTTTGCAGATGGAAACAAAATAAGGAAATGAAGATTTTTCTACCCTAAAAAAAAAATACATTTTTTTTTCTTTTTTTTTTGTATACAAGATCGAGGCTCGAGAAAGAGTCAAATTAATTTAAAAAGTCATTAAAAAGTCATTAATCACAAAAAAAGTCAAACCGACACAAACGGACACATAAAACACAAAATAAGGGGAGCGGTTGACAAGATGGGGAGAGAGAGGGAAGGACACAAACACAACATTTGAGAGCAGGGACATCGAGAGAACTGTGGGAGGGAGAGGGCCTGGGCGGAGGTGGGAGAGGTATAAAACATATGGACACTGCAAGGACTTCCAGGGAAGAAGTTGAAATTTCGAAAAAGTGTATCTGGGGTGAATTACCGGGGGTAGAAAAGATCAAGGTTTTGGATGGGGAAAGATAAGGGATGGTGGTGAACAGCTGTTTTAAAGACCTGGAGGGAGGAGTGGGATTGAAGGGAGTGAGGAAGTTTGTTCCAGAGGTGGGAAAAAAGGGGAATGAAAGAGTGAAGGTGAGCAGAAAGCCTAGATTTTGGCAGTTTAACCAGAAGAGGGTTGCTGGCAGATCTTGTGCGACCTATAGGAATATTTGGGGGACAGAGCACAGAGAGAGAGAGCTAGGGGAGCAAGGCCGCAGAGGAGTCGGTAGAAGACGGAAAGACCACCAACCTGCCTGCGGTGAGTGAGTGAAAGGCCCTCGGAGTTAGCTTCATGGCAGGAGATTCCAATGATTCTGAAAGCTTTGGCTTCAACAGCGTGAAGCCGAGCGAGGTGTGAGGCAGGAGCACCGGCCCAGAGAGGAGAGCAGTATTCCATTGAGCTGCGGATGAAAGCCTTGTATGTGGTGAGGAGCTCAGGTGTGCCAGGGAAGGACTTTGCACGACGGAGGATGCCCAGTCGGCGACTGGCCTTGGAGGCCAGCTTGGAAATGTGGTTTTGCCAAGAAAGATCATGGCAGATAGTGAGACCCAAAAGCTTGAGCGACAGAACTTCTTGGAGAGGATTGTTGAGAAAGTAGATGGGAGGGTTTTCCAGTCGGTCCTTTCGGAGAGACATACTAAGAGTGTGAGATTTGTCAGGATTGAAAGACATGTTCCACTTGTTTGACCAGTCTGTGATTTTGTCCAGGTCTGCAGAGAGTGAGGAAGCTGCAGACTGCCGATCTGAGGGATGAGGAATGGAGCGGCAGATAGTGGAGTCATCAGCAAAGAGATAGAGAGGATTCTCCAGAGAGTCGGAGAAATCATTGATGAAGACCAGAAAAAGCACAGGGCCCAGAACACTGCCTTGGGGAACTCCAGCCTGAACAGGAATGGGAGATGAGAGAAATCCATTCAGGACCACACGACCATTTGTTGTTCAACCCAGGGATGGCACATGACATCATCGCCTTGTGGTACGCACGCTCACCTCCAAGCTGTCTCGCCCAGGTTTGATTCCTGATGCAGCTATAAACTGTCAGTCCGATGTTCCGCAGGCAGGGTGTGCCATCAATGTCTGTGCCGTCCCTTGGTTGAACACCAAATGGTCGTCCTATCTGCCAGCATTCATTGGTTGATATTAAAGATCCCAGGTGTCCTTCACGAAGAGTAGGCAAGCTATAGCCAGCACAATGGCCAAATTCCAAATTCCTGCCCTAACAAGTCAAATGTCTGGCCAGCCAGTTCGTGAAAACTCTAGCCAAGCTTCCCCCAGCCAACTCAACAAGAAAGGTGGGACATTGGTGGCCGCTAAAGAAGAAGAAAAAGAAGAAGAAGAAGCATAAAGATTGCCTTTTTCCAAAGAAGAAAGTTTCTGCAGTCATTTATTTTACTTGCAATACCATAATTTCTACAAGCATATCGTTAGGTATCAATGGCTACTTATTTATATTCAAACCTTTTAGTGATGTCAATTATTTTCCATTCTGGGGTCCATCATGCACTTTTATTTATTTTATGCACATGCATGTAGCAATGTCCATACCATAATTGTTTGCCATGACCCACAGCACCACTAAAGGGAAATTGTCTTCTGGTCTATTTCCCCTGTGTTGCAGTT
The DNA here is from genome assembly GCF_964187855.1 of Myxine glutinosa. NCBI lineage: Eukaryota > Metazoa > Chordata > Myxini > Myxiniformes > Myxinidae > Myxine > Myxine glutinosa. The sequence goes on along the minus strand of NC_136266.1, from coordinate 134,280,169 downwards.
CAGTGCTGTCATCTCCCGAATGGAGACAACTTACAGTGTGGCCAAAGTTTGTTGGAATGGTGACCAGGATTGTTTATCGCTGGAGCCTGGTGAGTCATCGGGAAGACAATATGGATAATATTGTGTTTGAGATGGAATGGCAGGGAAAAAAAATTGCAGCTCATTTTCAGGAGGGAAAACAAAGCGATGACTCCAGCTCTGATCGTCAGATCAAGTACCATGTTCTATACAGATTGTTGGTTTTGGTGAGCAGACGAATAAACGACAGGGTATTGTGGGAATATTGAAGTAATTTTGGTGAAAAAGTTTAATCAGTCAAACAATCAAATCCTGTGTCAGAATTTTTATTGAGGTCCATTGATTTTTTTTTTTTTACTACTACTACTACTACTACTACTACTACTACTACTACTACTACTGCTACTACTACTACTACTACTACTACTACTACTACTACCACTACTACTACTACTACTACTACTACATCGTCTTCGTCTTTGTCCTCTACTTCGTCTTCTTCTTCTTCGTCTTCTTCTTCGTCTTCGTCTACGTCTTCTTCGTTATCTTCTTCTTCGAATCTCACCTTAGCTTATGTATTTACTTTGGCTACTGCATGCAGGGCCTGAGCCTGCATTACACAAATGTGGGTTTGGACTGCACCATCGTCAGCATCTGGGAATGCATTTGATCAGAAACTAAACATGTGATGTATCTAGGAGCACAAGATTGTGAGATTAAAAGTTCTGCTCGCAAGGACACAAGACAACATAATAAACCAGGAAAAGGTGAATCACCCAAGGGAAGAATAGCATTGGATACATAATGGCCTAGAAATTAAACAAAGCAGGTTGTTGTTGTTGTTGTATAGCTCCCAGACAGTTCTCTCGAACAAGCCCGCAGCACGGATACAGCTGATCGATCTCCCAGGCGCGACCCAGATATTTCACACATCCAAGATGGTGTATCCCCACCTTCACGAAGTCAGGGCCACGACAGAGATAGAGATTGAAAGAAAGAAGGAGAGACAGAAAGAGAAAGAAAAGTCACATAGCAGCGGGGAACAATGGGGTAGATTTGGCCCCCGACTTGCATTGCGGAGTACAATCACCACAAAGAGGCATTCCCAATAGTTGTTGCTATTGAGGTTGCCTCTTCGTGGTGGACGCATCCACCGGACGCCGGCTCCTCCACCATGGAGTTCTGTGCCTCTAGGGTTGCGCCTAACAGCTTGGCCCCAATAGCCTCCAGTTTGGCCACAATTCTGTCCTGCTTGGCCTGGCTAACCTCCAGTTTGGCCACATTCGCCTCCAGCTTTGCCACCATTTTGTCCTTACCAGCCTTCATCTCGCCCTTAAATTCACCCTCAATGTTCTGAAACATGGCTATCATGATCAAATTTGCTGACACAATTGCTGCTGCTGCTGCTTGGCACTGGGTTTACTGAGGAGTTCTGGGCTACCAGTTTGGGGAGGTGACTCCACTGCACTCTTTACAGGCCCTTTGTGGGCATCTCCTCTGGGGCCACAGTAGTGTCAACCTAAAAATGCCCTCACTCCTTTGGGGAACAATGTCCATTTTCATCGCTCTCCATCGCTCTTTTGTAAGAAAAAAAAATCATTTTAATTAGAATTTAAAACATTAAATGCAATTCTCCAAATTTTGATTCACAATGGCCATTTTCCCTACTCGAGTTTGTATTGCGATCCTGACACCAGTGTAAGGGTTGCGCATCTTCAAGTAAGGGTTGCACATCTTCAGGTAAGGGTTGCACATCTTCAAGTAAGGGTTGCAAATCTTCAAGTAAGGGTTGCGCATCTTCAAGTAAGGGTTGTGCATCTTCAAATAAGGGTTGCGCATCTTCAGAAATGGTCGTGCTGCCCGGCAGGTAAGGATCTTACCAAGCGAGTAATGAATAAGTAACAAGAAAGAGCAATCAGAGATGGCAAACCCTCGCCAGGATGTATTTTCAGTGGTTTTTAAGGCGTTTGAGTTAAAACAAATATGGTTGCCGAACCACGTGACCGATGACGTCATCATTTTTTTTCTAAACTAATTTATTCCGAGATTATGCTCAATAAATTTCATCTTGATCGGATGAAGTTTTGTACTTGTCGAATTATGACGTCATAATGGAGGCACTTATGACGTCATCATTAACATATTTTATTCCCCATGGAGAGTTCTTTACAATGAGCCATGTCTCAATTTTTCTATTCAGCACTTTCGGAGATATAGAGGTGCAAAGTTTTTCGGTTTTTCCAAGATGGCGGCCGAACCACGTGACCGATGACGTCATCATTATTTTTTTTCCTCGACCAGTTTATGCCGACATGGCGCTCAACAAATTTCATCTTGATTGGATGAAGTTTTGTACTTGTAACAAACAAACGGACTCAAATGCAATACCATCTCCTATGGCGAGGGTAACAAGTGAATCCTCTTGGATTGCGCTGAGGTTCGGGCATGGAATTTCTAGGAGGAAGTATAATTTGTATGCAATGAAAGTACATGTAATATGGGATCGAGTAAGATCGAGTAAGCTTCACCAGTGCGCGTGCGCGAATTTACGTCACGTCGGCAGCGAGAAGGCGTTCCCCAACACGAACCAATCAGGAACTGCCACGCCCACTTATATGATCTCCGAATTCCTGTGACAGGAATTAGCGTTACACTGGCTGGAAGTCAATCGCGAGAGGCGCTTCCTCAGCGCCAATCACCAGTGCGCGTGCGCGAATTTACGTCACGTCGGCAGCGAGAAGGCGTTCCCCAACACGAACCAATCAGGAACTGCCACGCCCACTTATATGATCTCCGAATTCCTGTGACAGGAATTAGCGTTACACTGGCTGGAAGTCAATCGCTAAAGGCGCTTCCTCAGCGCCAATAAACACCTGCAGTACATCCATGGAACCTCAACAAACTTGAACAAATAACTCATTGCATGCACTCATGAGTTACTAGAGGACGAGACGAAAAGAAACCTGTGGCGTGAGTGGGCCCTGCTCGTGTACAGTCTTACTGTCGATCAGGCTTGCACACTGCGGTCTGGGATGGCTTGTTGGTGTAGCTCCTCACTCCGGGCTTTGCAGAACAGTGCGTCATCACCAGTACACCACGTACCATGAGCAGTCCTTTAACCATGCACAGTGTAGAGAGCACCAGAGAATAAAGAGCACCATCAAGGAACCCACAAGCAGTAGCATTCAGCAGGGAGAGCAAGACACTTGATGTTTGGCACTTTTATAACCAACATGGATATGCGGGGGGGGGGGGGGGGGCAGGGGGGGGGAAGGGGAGTAGAGGAGGGGTCAAGAAGGAACTTGGTCGAACCATCTGTGGCGTGCACTCATTGGCAGCAAAGTGGGGCAGGAACCCCACCTACTAGTCCACCAACCAAAATATACAGCAGAGAATATTGAAGAACGTATGAGAGGAGGGGGCATTACGGCTAAAGTCCCTGTATAGAGAGAGTTACGACAACCCGGAATTAGAAGCCATTTTGTTTCCATTGTTTGCGCCATGCACTAGTGCACTGCCCGCTAGTGTGTATACATTGTGCGTAACCTAGTACAAAATTTGAGTGCCTACATTGTGTAATTTATGATTTGCACCATGCTCCTCGCTTTTGATATGATTTTCTCTTAGTCCAAGATAAGAATCGGATTTTGTTTATTGCAATAATCTTTGTTCAGAAATGTAGTTTTATGTGGGGAGGAGAGGGAGGAGAGGGGGGAAATGAATAAAAGGGAAAGAGGGGACAGGAAGTGCCTATCATTTTCTGGACTACCTTGCTCTCTTGCGTCTTACTTTCTTGACTAGCATGCATGCACACAAAGCCGACAATGTGAACATTTTCAAATCTCTGTTAAAGACTCATTTATTTGAAAATGCCTACATCTGATTATATCTTAGGTTTTCTTCTTGTATAATTTGTATTTGTATATTCATCTCATTGGCTTTCTTCTCTTTTCTAAGCGCTTAGAGGCTCCTGCAATTTACGCTACATAAATTCCTATTATTATAACAAGATTGCCTTAAAACCATCTTGACAAATGACAGAAATGTTGATTTTAAATATGAAAATTAAAAAGTAATTTAACTTTTCATGTCGGCGCACCGGGAGAAATACATATGCACAATTAAATTGTAATTATATAAAAGGCCCAGAAATTGTAATCCAGACTTGCAATGGAAGAGTATGCATGTAAAACATACCTGTTTTTCATAGCATTGTACAATTAGTTGTATGGTGTACATCTAAACTATTCCAAATTACATACATGTACATAATAATAATAACAATAATAACAGTATTTATATAGCGCCTCAGCATGAAATGAACAAAGCGCTTCACAACATATCTTGAAGACTACAACTTACATTCCACAATCTTAGAAGAATACGACTTAAAGCTACTTTTCAAAAAATACAATTAAGTTACTTTGGAAATAAATGTGTTTTGAGTTTTGATTTGAAAGTTTTTATGTTGTGTGAGGTCCGAATAGTTATAGGTAGTTTGTTCCAGAGGGCAGGTACTGAGTTGCAAAAGGCTTTGTCCCCGTATGGCACATGAGTTCTATTACAGACAAGGAGAGTCTTATCAGCGTGTGATCTTAAGTATTTGGCGTCATTAGAATGAGTGTGAGTATTAAAGACAATACTCACATTATTAAGTATTATTAAAGACAACAAACAAAGCCAGACAATAAAATAGAGCGTTCCTCGCATGTATTCAATGCAAGGCCAGAACCACGTGAAGATCGGACAGGAAACAACATGGCGTCCACAGACCACGTGACCAATTTTTATCGGACTCTTCATGTCGCAACTCTCTCCATACAGGGACTCTAATTACGGCTTATACACAGAGACACTAGGGTGGGGGAAAGGGGGGTGGGGGTGAGGGGGGGATTGGTTCGGGGGAGACAAGAGCTTTCTTAAAACTTTGCTCAACACACCCTATCAGCTATGGGGATTACATTACACCCATGCTAACACATACTATGAAATAACTATTCTAAGTTATCCCTATTTTACGCCCTAGACCAGATCCATAAGAATACACATTTTCAAAACTCCATCTAAAGGGACGGTTGTCAATGAACATCTAATTCCTGAAAGAACGGGAGAGCATGTTGTAATCAGTGTGTATCAGCGAGTATCTGAGTGTGTGAGACTGCACGCAGATATAATTACCTCTGCCACTGAAGGTGGATGGAGGTTATGTTTTCACCCCTGTCTGTCTGTCTGTTTGTCTCTCTGTTTGTGAACAGGATATCTCAAAAGGTTGTGGACGGATTTGGACTAAATTTGGTGGAGAGGTTGGATATGTAACAAGGACTAAATGATTCGATTTTGGTGAAGATCCGAATCCGGATCCGAAAAAGTTTAAAATTTTAAAGTGATTCTTCCGCAGTGAGAGATAGGGCCAAAAACTATATATAGCACGATATTTCAAAAAGTTGTGGATGACTTATGGCAAAACCTGGTGGATGAGTTGGGTAAGTGACAAGATCAAGCCAATTCGATTTTGGATCAGGTCCGAATCCAGATCCGGCCTATCAGTGGATACAAAACGTAAACTGTTCAGCCTGGCGGAGGTATGTGCTCTACCGAATGACGTTCTAGTTTAATATAGATCATTCATTGTCAGATGTACCATGATGTATGTACTCCAGCGAGGATCTGTATGATTAAATGCTCAGTCTTGCTGTTGTCATGAACATGAGAGCTTACTGTATTTAACTTTCCAGACATCACGGGCATTATGGCAATGTCTCATGATTACAATGAATTGGAGTACGCGTGGGAAGGATGGAGAAATGCATCTGGGAGAAAAATGAGACAGGATTACATGAGATATGTGGAACTGAGCAATGAGGCGGCACGTTTGAATGGTGAGACTACAAAATAAATAAGCATACAAGGATCTTTCCTTAAGCCTGATGGACTATATACAGTAGTATTCTTCACTATATGTTCACCTATGTTCAGCAAAACCATGAAAGTAATAACAAGATACCTCCACAAGGTTGTGCTCTTTCTATAAATGTTTCAAGATGTTGATGTACCAAACACTTTTACCATATACTTGGTTTATAGTGCTTATAGTGTTTATAGTATTGTATTATAGTGTTTATAGTATTGTTGCTTGAAACACCTGCAATGTTTCCTAATAAATTATACAGTATATACTCAACTAGTACCAAAAAGATTTACTTTAATGCTATTTTAAAGATACAATATGATTTAATTGGTTAATGTGCAGTGATGTCACTTCTTGTAATTGAAAATATTATATCAAATCTAACTCACCAGTAGAATGCGAGTCCTAACACGAAAGCTAACACTAAATGTAACTCTAACACGATCCTCAACCACAGTGGAAACCCAAACCCCAATGGCCATATATCTTCTGATTTTGTTTTCTGGTATTTAAAGCAGTGACATCACTTCATTGGCCAATTAATTCAATGATACAGGAAAAATAACTTTAAAGGAAATGCAGTATTACCAATAGTAACTAAATATAAACTTCAAATGACATACTGTATTTTTAACTGGTAAGTAGAATTTAATTTGTATCACCAACACCAAGCTCATGATGCTGGGACCATTTAGTCGGTTAAATTCCACATTATCTATGAATGTTTTTGTAATTCATGCAAAACAAACATTTCCATCTCTTGGAATTATTGTCCTGTATGGGAGCCTGGTGTTGGGCTAGCGGCTAGGGTGCCAGCTTCGGATCCTAGGATCCTGGGTTCGAATCCCGGTCGATCGCTGAATTAAAGCCAGGGGGGTTCACTCAGCCTGTCATTCCTTCTGAGGTCGGCTAATTGAGTACCAGTTCACTGGTAATTCCCTGCTTGTCGTAAAAGGCGACAAAAAGGGCTGGCGGCAGGAAGGGCATCCGGCCGTAAAACATTGCTTCAAAAAGGGGACCAAAAAACAACAACAACCACGGTGCCCGAAAAAGGCCAACCCCCGCCTTGTGGGGAAAAAATGGCCTCTAAACGGTGGTTTTTATGGGCAGGTGCAGTGCCATATATAAAGGGAGTCTGGCCATCTATTGTTCTCTCCATGGAGTACTGTGATTGGCCGATTGCAGGTCACCTGGTTTAAAGGTGCCATGAACATATTAGTACGAGTATGAACATCAGCTCGCATCTCTCTCGTACTGAATAATAAATAAATAAAAACCACCTTTAGAGGCCATTTTTCCCCGCAAGCAGGGGTTGAGCCTTTTTCGGGGACCGTGGTTGTTGTTGTTTTTTTTCGTCCCCTTTTTGAAGCAATGTGTTACGGCCGGATGCCCTTCCTGCCGCCAACCCTTTTTGTTGCCTTTTTACGACAAACAGGGAATTACCAGTGAACTGGTACTCAATTTGCCGACCTCGGAAGGATGACAGGCTGAGTCAACCCCCCTGGCGTTAATTCAGCGATCGACCGGGATTCGAACCCAGGATCCTAGGATCCTAAGCCGGCACCCTAGCCGCTAGCCCAACAGCAGGTCTCGTACTGAATGCTCAACTGATAGTGTCTCATTGGGGAGCGGGTGGTGGTTGGGGAGGGGACATGGTGCCTATTGTTCAGTTGACCAGACCCTCTTTATACACAGCACTGGGCAGGTGGTTCTATTGACAGAGCTGAACATTGTTAAAAAGAAGGTACTTTATGCTGAACCTATTTATATTACGAAGTGCTGTTGTAAAATAATAAATACATCGAATCTACAGGATTTCCAGATAATGGAGCTCTTTGGCGTTCATACTATGAAACAACGACATTTGAAGCTGATATTGAGCAAATATACAAGGAGCTGCAGCCTCTGTACCTGAACCTGCATGCATATGTGAGACGCAAGCTGGTAGATACCTATGGGCTAAACCACATCAACACGAAAGGACCCATTCCTGCACACCTACTTGGTAAGACATATTGAACTTGCTTGTTTTAATCTGCTTGTTGAACACGTCATTAAACACTGGTGTGAAAAAAATATCGAATTGATCTATTACTGTCGTTTGTCAGAAACTTAGCATTTTAGGTACTTAATTTAGAAGATGGAAATATGGGCAAACAATTTCAGTGAATTGCCCTAAAGTAAACTTATTTTATTATGATCATTGGGGAGGCTTGTCTGGATTTGATTCGCAACCCAAATGTAAATTCTAAGACTCCAAGTTAAGGCTTAAAGTCACGAGGTGTATGGAACAGGAATGTCCGCCATATTCATCCAATCCCCAAGCCCTCAACCCCCTCCTCCCCCCAAGCCCATATTCAAACTCTCGTCCCCTGCCTCCACTCTGCCTCATCCCAATTCTGTCTTGCCCTTCCTTCTTTTTCTTCAAGTCCTCAACCCCCTCCTCCCCCCTAGCCCATATTCAAACTCTCGTCCCCTGCCTCCACTCTGCCTCATCCCAATTCTGTCTTGCCCTTCCTTCTTTTTCTTCAAGTCCTCAACTCCCCTCCCCCCTCCAAAACCTTAAAACCTTTCTTTCATGATAGACAGCGCGTTCTTCAGGCTTCAAATGTACATCAACTCTGAAGTCCTCTTGTGTGTGAACATTAGTTACAAAATCACTCCCTTTCTTTGGACGGTGCAGAGACAACAGACCACTCCCAGAAATAAAAAAAAATAAACATAAGGGCAATACCCCTGGGCTCACCAGGTAGAATAAACAGTATACTGCTCTGCATAAAGGTATTTTAAACCAATTTCAATTGTTGCTGGACGACAGGGAAGCATGTAGAATCATACTAACATAATCAAGACTTTTAAACAAACAAACAAACAAACAAAAATACTTATTTTGGGGGGCAACCCCCCCCCCCCCCCAGCCCGCTCCCAACCCCGAATACCTCCTCAGACCTAAATTTTTCGAATGCCTTGAACAAACATTGGTACATCCCGGGTGATGACGGTTGTGGTGAAGTTTCATCGAAATTGCGTGTGTAGTTTCTGAAAAAGAAAGCAAATACCTATTTTGGGGGGTCAAACCAAACCCGCTTAGACCCCGATTTTTTAATGCCATGAACAAACTTTAGTCATAACACAACAAGTATCATTTGTGCCAAATTTGGTCGCAATCCCATCAGCGGATTTGTTTACGTTTCAAGTGTTTATGGACGGACTGACTGACGGACGGACGGACGATTGCGTAAGCTCCCCTGAACTTCGTTCCATGTGATCGAAAAACCGGGGTTATGTACAAAATGCAAAAACATGCCTACTACTTAATGTACATACAGTGCATTCAGAAAGTATTCAGACCCCTTCACTTTTTTCACATTTTGTTATGTTGCAGCCTTATGCTGGCATCGTTTAAATTCATTTTTTCCCACATCGATCTACACTCAATACCCCATAATGACAAAGAGAAAACAGGATATTAGAAAGTTTTGCAAATTTATTAAAAAGAAAAAACTAAAATATCACATTTACATAAGTATTCAGACCCTTTGCTATGACTCTTGAAATTTAGCTCAGGTGCCTCCCATTTCTCTTGATCATCTTTGAGATGTTTCTACACCTTGATTGGACTCCACCCGTGGTAAATTCAATTGATTGGACATGATTTGGAAAGGCACACACCTGTCTCACATACCTATAATAAGGTCTCACAGCTGTCCATATAAAGCCCGCTTGGAGTTTGCAAAAAAGCACCTAAAGGACTCTCCGAATGTGAGAAACAAGATTCTGTGGGCTTTCATGTGTCTTTCACTGAGGAGAGGCTTCCGTCTGGCCACTCTGCCATAAAGCCCAGATCGGTGGAGTGTTGCAGTGATGGTTCTCCTTCTGGAAGTTTCTCCAATCTCCACACAGGATCTCTGGAGCTCAGCCAGAGTGACCATCGGGTTCTTGGTCACCTCTCTTACCAAGGCCCTTCTCCCCGATTGCTCAGTTTGGCCGGGCGGCCTTCTCTAGGAAGAGTGCTGGTTGTTCCAAACTTATTCCATTTAAGAATCATGGAGGCCACCGTGCTCTTGGGAAACTTCAATGCAGCAGAATTTTTTTTGTCGGTTTCCCCAGATCTGTGCCTCGACACAATCCTGTCTCTGAGCTCTGCAGGCAGTTCCTTCGACCTCATGGCCTGGTTTATGCTCTGATATGCATTGTCAGCTGTGAGACCTTATATAGACAGGTGTGTGCCTTTCCAAATCATGTCCAATCAATTGAATTTACCACAGGTGGACTCCAATCAAGGTGTAGAAACATCTCAAAGATGATCAAGAGAAATGGGAGGCACCTGAGCTAAATTTCAAGTGTCATAGCAAAGGGTTTGAATACTTATGTAAATGTGATATTTCAGTTTTTTCTTTTTAATAAATTTGCAAAACTTTCTAAAATCCTGTTTTCTCTTTGTCATTATGGGGTATTGAGTGTAGATTGATGAGGGAAAAAATGAATTTAAATGATTTCAGCATCAGGCTGCAACATAACAAAATGTGAAAAAAGTGAAGGGGTCTGAATACTTTCTGAATGCACTGTACATAATACATCATGTTATATGCATCATGCTTAATGTACATATAACATCATGTTATGCACATCCTGATTAAATCTGGCATAGATAATTGAACTTACCCAAAGGCTGACACCAGAGGCCTGAATCCTAAGACCTGAAACCCAAGGCCAATACATACTGTGGCCTTCAGAACCAAAATGTCAGGCATATGGTTTTCCTAATCACAATTGTAGGTGGAGTCAGGCCAGCTGTCCAGCCAATGGGTTTTGACCGGAAAGCTTCACACGCACATGCAGCTTCATTATGCCATTGATATATATGATAACATATATACATATAACATATATAACATATATATATATATATATATATATATATATATATATATATATATATATATATATATATATATTGTTGCGGATATGAGGATTGTATTTTTTTTATTGTTGTATTGTGGTAAATTGCTGTGTAACATTGTTTGATTCTGGCCCCTCCTGCCTCCAGTGTTGTGTAAAGGTCAAAGGGCGTCCCAGTAGTTAATTCCATAAAGCATCCATTGAAGGACACTATAATACCCTTGTTCAGTAGTTTATATCCTTATTATGTGTTTTAGGGTAAGGCCTTGTCTTCCATTAAAATGACACTCCATTGCACCAAGTGAAAAAGATAGATTCCCTTCATCCTTCATTCCCATTCCCAAAACCTCCACTTCCCCTTTCGTCAATTGCCATTCGCATTGCCAACTACAATTGCCGCCATTAAACATGTGCTCGGGTTGGGGAAGAAAGGCGTGCCCGCCCGTCGTCATCAAGGGCGGAGCCAGAGGGTCGCGCGACCAACCAGGGCCGAGGTGAGCACACCGATGGGCGTGTCCTGAAGGCCGGCGGCTTAATCGCCGGGGGCGTTATAAAAGCGCGCGCGCAAGGTCCTACGAAAGAGAGAGAAGGGAGATCATCCTGTAGCGATTCTTGTCCAAGAGAGAGAAGGGAGATCATCCAGTAGCGATTCTTGTCCAAGAGAGAGAAGGGAGATCATCCAGCAGCGATTCTTGTTCAAAGGAGATCATCCAGGGAAGCACACAGCCTGCTATTCGTCGCCGTGCTCGCCAGCAGCAGCGTCCACAGCAGCAACAACACTCAACAGCCGCTTGGGGGCCTGGACGGCGGTTTTGAGCAGGGCCGCGAAGGAACGGCGGCTGCTAAACGCGCCGATCGTGCTGCAGGACCCCATTGGACTTTCCTCTCCCTCCAGCCATCCACCTCCTGCCTTTGCATCCTTTTGTGTACGTGAGTTTGTTCTGTTTGTTCTGTCCTGGGTATTAATTAAGTTTGTATAAGCTAGTAATTTTCACTGTGTCTCTAAAAAGCTTCTGTATATTATTTTATTATCTTTCCTTCTCCTTGGTTTCTTTGAGCCTGTAAATAGTAATAAATAGTAATCGTATTTCAAACCTTTCTTTTTGTCTGCTTCTTCTTCACATCCGTGTCGTCTTTGTCTTTTCCCTCATTGAGTAGCTGTGGCGCGATACGGCCAACGTTCGAGTGAATCGGGTGAATCGGGGAAACTGTTAGGTCACGGTGCCTCCGCTCGGCAAACATTACATCCTTAACCGCGGACCGTTATGTGGTATTTAGTGGTATGTGTGGTATTTAAATCCTGTTTTCTCTTTGTCATTATGTGGTATTTAGTGTAAATTGATGAGGGAAAAAATGAATTTAAACGATTTCAGCATCAGGCTGCAACATAACAAAATGTGAAAAAAGTGAAGGGGTCTGAATACTTTCTGAATGCACTGTACATAATACATCATGTTATATGCATCATGCTTAATGTACATATAACATCATGTTATGCACATCCTGATTAAATCTGGCATAGATAATTGAACTTACCCAAAGGCTGACACCAGAGGCCTGAATCCTAAGACCTGAAACCCAAGGCCAATACATACTGTGGCCTTCAGAACCAAAATGTCAGGCATATGGTTTTCCTAATCACAATTGTAGGTGGAGTCAGGCCAGCTGTCCAGCCAATGGGTTTTGACCGGAAAGCTTCACACGCACATGCAGCTTCATTATGCCATTGATATATATGATAACATATATACATATAACATATATAACATATATATATATATATATATATATATGTATGTATGTATATATATACGTATATATATACATATATATATATATATATGTCTTTCGAACCACTGACTGACTGATTGGCTGACTGATATTAATGTTCGATACCTTGCAGGTGCCTTAGAAAACTGAAATTTGGCATGCCGACTGACATGGAAGTCGATATACAGGGAAAAAAATCACAGAACAGTTGGAAAGCGACCGCAAATGAAAATTAATGCAAAAAAACCCTAAAAGCAAATGTAAAAAAAAAACAAAACCTTAATCAATATCTAGCATTTGAATATTGTAATTTCTATAACTGTAAACTGTGAAATAAAAATCTCAATGAAAATTTACGTAAAAACCATAACACGTCTGTAAAATAAATAAATAAATGACCCTAAATTGATATCTAGCAGTAGTTCAATGATACTTGCCCATAATCATAAAGCTTCCATTTATTATGTACCTACACACGAAGCACGGTTTGATGTTGCCGACACAATGTGTAAGCATACCCCACTAGTGTATGTATGTGTATGTGTATGTATGTGTATGTGTATATATATATATATATATATATATATATATATATATATATATATATATATATATATATATATATATATATATATATATATATATACATATATATATATATATATATTTCACTGACCAATTTCTGATGACTGGTTATTGATATCTGCACTTTTTCCAAATATATTTCGTGGCCAGCCAAGTGTTACCTCATTCTCACAATGGGTACTCTATCTCTCTATCTTCCCATTCAGCAAGGGAAGTGAATTTTCTCTTGAAAATGGGGCGAGATAACAGGATGATGATATCATACTCAATTTGGATGAGTCCTTTGGCCCAAGGAAGTCCACGTGGAGAGGATGAAACGAGTTTTTTAAAAGTTTTTTATTGTATACATAATCGAGGCTTGTGAAAGAGCTAACATTTATCACACAAACAAATCAAACAGACAAACAAACAAAGTATATAAAAAGGGGAGCGGTAGACAAGATGGGGAGAGAAGGGGAAGCACATAAAGACATTTGAGAGAAGGGACATTGGGAATGTGTGGGAGGGAGAGGGCTTGGGGGGAGGCGGCGTGGGAAGGGGGTGGGGGGGGGTGGGAGAAGTATAAACACAAGGACACCAAGGACTTCCAGGAAAGAAGTTGGCATTTCAAAAAAGTGGATTTGGGGTGAAATTAGCGGGGGTAGAAAAGATCAAGGTTTTGGATGGGGGAAGATAAGAGATGGTGGTGAACAGCTGTTTTAAAGACGTGGAGGGAGGAGTGGGATTGAAGAGAGGGAGGGAGAAAAGAGGAATGAAGGAGCGAAGGTGAGCAGAGAGTCTTGATTTTGGCAGTTTAACCATAAGAGGGTTGCAGGCACATCTTGTGCGACCTGTAGTAATATTTGGGGGGCAGAACCCAGAGAGAGCTGGAGGAGCAAGGCCGGAGAGGAGTCTGTAGAAGACAGAAAGACCACCAACCTGCCTGCAGTGAGTAAGTGAAAGGCCCTCGGAGGTAGCTTCATCACGGGAGATTCCAATGATTCTGAACGCTTTGGTTTCAACAACGTGAAGACAAGCGAGGTGTGAGGCAGGAGCACCAGCCCAGAGGGGGAGAGCAGTATTCTATTGAGCTGCAGATGAAAGCCTTGTATGTGGTGAGGAGCTCAGGTGTGCCAAGGAAGGACTTCGCACGACAGAGGATGCCCAGTCGGCGACTGGCTTTGGAGGCCAGATTTGAAATGTGGTTTTCCCAGGAAAGATCATGGCAGATAGTGAGACCCAAAAGCTTGAGTGACAGAACTTCTTGGAGAGGATTATTCAGAAAGTGGATGGGAGGGTTGTCCATTCGGTCTTTTCGGAGAGACATCGTAAGAGTGTGAGATGTGTCAGGATTGAAAGACATGTTCCACTTGTTTGCCCAGTCTGTGATTTTGTCCAGGTCTGCAGAGAGTGAGGAGGCTGCAGACTGCCGATCTGAGGGATGAGGAATGGAGCGGCAGAGAGTGGAGTCATCAGCAAAGAGATAGAGAGGATTTTCAAGAAAGTCGGAGAGATAATTGATTCAACAACACAACAACATGCATTTTAAAGGCCATTTTCCCTGCTCGAGCGGGGGTTTGCCTTGCGGTCCCCATGACAATCTTCTCCATTTTGCCCTATTTTCTGCATCTCTCCTTGTTAACCCCCTTGCCCGCATTTCTTCTTCCACCATCTTTAGCCAAGTCTTTCTCGGTCTTCCCCATCTTCTACTTCCTTCTACATTCATTTCCATCACTCTTCTCAACCAGTCACTTTCATCCTTCCTCAGCACATGACCAAACCATCTCAACCTGTTCCTCTTCACAGCATCAATCACAGGCTCTATTCCCATCATCTTTCACAATTCATCATTTGTCTTCCTCTCTCTCAACGATACTCCGCACATCCGTCGAACCATTCGCATTTCCACCCTTTCCAACCCTCGTTGCTGCTCTACGTTCATTACCCATGTCTCACTCCCATAAATCATAACACTTCTCACACATGCAGCATACACCTTTCCCTTCAGCTTCAACGACACTCCCCTCATCATCAGCACACCACTCAATTCCCAAAACTTCTTCCATGCACATCTCACTCGAGCAACCGTTGCCGAGTCTGATCCACCTTCTCCATTCAGCATGTCTCCGAGGTAGCAAAATGTTTTCACACTTTCCAGCTTCACGCCGTCTCCAACAACAGGAATTCCCAGGAGAGATCATTTGATGAAGACCAGACCAGAAAAAGCACAGGGCCCAGAACACTGCCTTGGGGAACTCCAGTCTGAACAGGAAGAGGAGATGAGAGAAACCCATTCAGGGCCACACATTGACTACGACTAGAGAGGAAGTCCGCCAGCCATGCGTGGAGATTTCCATGCATACCAAAGGAGGAGATTTTGGTGAGCAGAATGGGGTGCCAGACCGTATCGAAGGCACGTGATATGTCGAGGGAGACAGCTCTAATTTCCTGTTTGGCATTGAGGACCTCCATCCATTGTTGAGACAGCAGAAGCAGCATGGCCAGAGTCGAGTGACCTGGTCTGAAACCAAATTGATGATCAGAGATCAAGCCATTGGAGAAGAGGAAAGATTTCATATCCGAAGCAATGATGGATTCCATGACTTTGCTGATAAATGGGAGAAGGCTGATTGGTCTGTAGTTGCTAGGATCTGTTTTTGCACCTTTTTTGTGTAAAGCGGTGATGTTGGCTGATTTCCAAGCAGATGGCAGATGACCTTGATCAAAAGAGAGGGTGAAGAGAACAGAGAGAGGGAGTGAAATAGCGGAAGAACAGGATCTTAGGACCCGTGGGCTGATGCCGTCAGGTCCAGTTGCAGAATCAGAGTCGAGGGTTGACAGAAACTTTTCCACCTTGTCAGGAGGAAAGGACACAGAGTCCAGGAGCAGCTGGGTACGACTGGATACAGTGGGTACAGAGAGGGATGGGTTTGGGACACAAGATTTAGAGGCAAACACAGAGTTGAGGAATTCAGCTTTTTCACGTGCGGAGTCAGCTGTGTAGCCATTTGAGGTAAGGGAGAGGATGGAGGGGGAACAAACACCAGAAACAGATTTGACCAGATGCCATCAGGATTTGGAAGAGGGAGACAGATAAGAGAGTTCGGTCTTGAGAACGGAGAGATATTGTTTCTTGGCTCTCCTGAGGGTGGACACACACTTGTTTCGGGTTTTGTGAAAGGAAATGAGATTTCCTTCCGTTGGATTTGCTTGTCAGGAGACAAAGGCAAGTTGTTTCTGGGCAACAGCCTCACCACAAGATTCCGTGTACCATGGACGGGAGGAAGGGTATGACAACTGAAGACGAGATGGGATAAATCTGTGCATGACAGAGAGCAATTTACTTTGGAAGAATTTCCAGGATGAGTTGATGTCAGAGGTGGTAAAGATGGGAGACCAGTCCAGATGATTTATGGTTGCTTGAAGACCGTGCCAGTTGGCCTGAGTGAAATGACAGACTCGTCGACGCTGAGGAGGCTCTCTGAGAATGGTCAGAGAGATGTACACTTTAACAAGCACATGATCAGATGAGCCGATTGGAGCAGAAGAAGAGCAGCAGACATTTTCAGGGAAGTTAGTCATAACCAAGTTACCATAACCATAACCAGTCATAACCATAACCAAGAAGATGCTCCGTTGACTGAGATCCGGGTTGGGAAATTGACAGATTGTGTCAGTCCCAGTGAGTCGCAGAAGTCCTTTGCTGAGGAGCCATGGCTGGTGAGAGAGGGTACCCACACCCAGCCAACTGGCATGGTGACAATAGAAATCATCACATATGAGGAAGAGAGAGTTGGGATGAGTAGATAGAAGTTGGTCCATATTATCAGACAGCGATATGTAGATGGAGTCATCACTGTTTGGTGGACGGTACAACACACATATGAACAAGAGGTGGGAGCGAAGGGGAAGTTGTAGCCAGAGGTATTCCTGGGGGTGAGGTGGAGAGAGGGCAGTGCAGGGCGAGTGAGGAAGAGAGTTTTTGATAAAGATAGCAACCCCACCTCCAGGACGAGGCTCAGGTCTATCATACCGGAGGAGGGAGTAACCTGGGAGAGATACTAAGGAATCAGAGACATCCTGAAGGAGGAAAGTTTCTGTTAAGTTGATCACGTCTGGTTTGTCAGTAGCAACCTGTATGGAGAGATCAGATAAGTTTGAACGAAGGCCCTGGATGTTTGAGGTCCATTCCGTTAATGAAGAGGAAGGGGGAGCATTGGATACAGAACAGGGGGGAGGAGGGGTCGGGTAAGATGTGGAAGAGGAGGAAGAGGTAGGGAGAGCTGTTGAAGGTGTGTCAGAGATTTCAGAATCGCTCGGAGAAAGGGAAGGATGGGGCGGACAAAAGGTTTGATGGTGATTGGGTGAGGCACAATGAGGTGTTATTTGAGGAGGGGGAAGAGCGAGGCAGAAGGTTGGGGGAGATGGAGGTGAGAGTTGGAAGGGGGAAGAAGTGGGGAGGACGCTTTGAGGAGGAGGGGTGAGAGGGGGGAAATGGAGAAGAAATGAGGGTGGGGAGACCAAGGGGAGGAGCGAGGGGGGAGTTTATGAGGGGAGGGGTTAGGGGGGAGTTGAAGAGGGAAGGGACAAGCGGAGGGATTTGAAAGGGATGGGAGATGGGGAGATTTAGAGGGGAGGGGTGAGGGGGGAGTATAGGAGGGGAGGGGCGAGGGGGAGTCTAGGAGGGGAGGGATGTGGGGGGAATTTAGGAGGGAAGGGGCAAGTGGGGAGATTTGTAAGGGATGGGTGATGGGGAGGATTTGGAGGAGAGGGGAAAGGGGGAAGATTTGAAAGGGATGGGTGATGGGGAAGATTTGGAGGGGAGGGTGATGGGGAAGTTTTGGAGGGGAGGGGTGATGGGGAAGTTTTGGAGGGGAGGGGTGATGGGGAAGATTTGGAGGGGAGGGGTGAGAGTGGATTTTGGAAAGTGTTTGGAAACTCGACGAGTTTGTCGAGTCCCACGAGTTTGTCTGCCCCTCCCTGTTCGTTTCAAAAATTGGTGGAGTGGAACAGAGTAATAACCTGGATGCACACAAAATAAAACACACACAAACCCATGATAGCTAGTAATTCCTTAAATCCAAAAGCAAACATCTTATTGTAATATTTAATATTATTGTAATATTTAAGCCAACTCCGAGGGCCTTTCACTCACTCACTGCAGGCAGGTTGGTGGTCTTTCTGTCTTCTACCGACTCCTCTCCGGCCTTGCTCCCCCAGCTCTCTCTGTGCTCTGTCACTCAAATATTCCTACAGGTCGCACAAGATCTGCCAGCAACCCTCTTATGGTTAGGTTAAACTGCCAAATCTAGGCTCACTGCTCACCTTCACTCTTTCATTCCTCTTTTCTCCAGCCTCTGAAACAAACTCCCCCACTCCCTTCAATCCCACTCTTCCCTCCAGGTTTTTGAAACAGCTGTTCACCACCATCTCTTATCTTCCCCCATCCAAAACCTTGATCTTTTCTACCCCGCCTAATTCACCCCAGATACACTTTTTTGAAATTCCAACTTCTTTCCTGGAAGTCCTTGCAGTGTCCATATGTTTTATACCTCTCCCACCTCCCCCCAAGCCCTCTCCCTCCCACATTTCTCTCGATGTCCCTGCTCTCAAATGTTTTGTTTGTGTCCTTTCCCCTCTCTCCCCATCTTGTCTTCCGCTCCCCTTATTTTGTGTTTTATGTGTCGGTTTGACTTTTTGTGTGATTAATGTTAGCTCTTTCACGAGCCTCGATCTTGTATACAATATACAGACTTGGCATTTAACATGGAATATTATTTTTTTCTTGACTTGGGTTTACTTTCTTAACTCAGTATATCAATCTGGTGAGTTTCTTTTACACTTTGGTGATTTATTTGTTAAAAGAACCAAGTCACTGATTGTCTGTCGCAGCAAGAAGTCAACAACAGGATTATATCACAGATGGCGTGGCAAAATGTACGGACAGGTGCATTTGATGATTGGCTTCACAGTCGGGTATACAAGGGTTGTTGCGTTCTGTATTGGTGGAAAACAACTGCTGCACGTCTCCAAAAGTTATTGCCGCTTCCTCTGGAGATGGTCCGTCAACTCGACAATGCTGTTTGTCATGGAGTGGTGGCTTTACGAAATTGCGGCATGAAACAGCGTGCTATTGCTCGGCAGTATGGCATCACTCAAGGTCAGGTGTCACAGATCCTGAAACGAAATGCTCAGAGGGGTGTCCCTACTCCAATACCGAGGCCAGGACGTCCCTGCAGAACCACAATGAGGGATGATCGTCAGCTGCACCGGTTAGTCTGCAATGGCCGTACCAATTCAGCTAATCGGCTTGGGGCTGAGTGGCAGCAACTGACAAATGTGCCTGTATCCAGAAGGCTAGTCAACCAACAACTGGTTCAAGCAGGCTATTGTGCCAGGCGTCCCGTGAGAAAGCCACGCCTGACCAGACAACAACGCCAGCGCCGATTGCAGTGGGCCAGAGAGCACAGTCAATGGCAGCCAGGACACTGGAATCACATGATCTTCAGTGACGAGTCTAGATTTCTGGTCTATCGTCAAGATGGCTGCGTCCGAGTGTGCAGACAAGTGCATGAAGCCTACAACAAAGATGGTATAGTGCCAAGAGTCCAAGCTGGAGGTGGTGGGGTGACCGTTTGGGCTGCTTTTCATGCAGGGGGCAAAACTGACCTGGTTGTTCCGAATGGAAACCTGAACCAGTTCAAGTACAGGGCCATTCTGGAAGAAACATTGCTTCCATTTGCTCGTGCAGCCTTTCGAGGAAACTTCGTCTTCCAAGATGACAATGCACGGCCTCATCGTGCTCGCATGATCCAACACTTTCTTGCTGACCGTGGTGTAGAGCATATGCAGTGGCCTGCCATGTCTCCGGATATGAATCGAATAGAGAACTTGTGGGCAGAATTAATGTGTCAAATTGACCACTTGGACCCGCAGCCGACCTCTGTGCGTGAATTGCAGCAGGCTATTGTCACTGCATGGCAAGCGATTCCTGTCCAAACCTTGGCAAATCTCGTGAACAGCATGCCTCAATGTGTACGTGCTCTCCTGAATGCTCGTGGGGGTTACACGAAGTACTGAACTGTAATTTTAGTCCGTAATCCCTGTTGTAATTTAACTTTTGTTTAAAAAAAATTTGGCTAATGTGCAAAATAAAGAGATACTTCTGGAAAACGTACAGAAGTTTAACACAGTACTGTCCATGAATTGAGTTCGATATCAGTTTACATCACTTTCAAGGATCAATTTATTTGTTTCGAAATGTCAAATGTGGTTTTTGTTTCTTTTAAAGGTCACATTAACAAAATCTAGAATAATTTCAACATAATTTCAATGAACTTTTGGTTCTAAGACATCTTGAAAAGTAAGTTCAGCCCCACAAAAAAATATTCCATATTAAATGCCAAGTCTGTATATATATATATATATATATATATATATACACGTATATACAATAATACGCTTGTTTGTGCATGTCCGTCTGTGTTCCTGTAGCAATTCTTCCAACCGATTGGTTGGATAGCTGGCCTGACTCCACCCACCCACGATTTCATCCTGATGAAAAATCTTACAGCCGCCATGTTGATGCTCACTGCTATGCCAAGCCAAAGACGCCTCAGAGCTGTCATATTCACAATCACTCTGCCCTCCCTTTCCATTTTCCCTTCATTGTAAAACTACCAAAACGACAGCTAAAAGGATTTTGAGCCGATTGGTGTTAAGGGCCTCGTGAAGATCAGCCTCAGCCATCGACACAGCAGTCTGTTAACTTATGCACCACCAAAATAACGATGTGACATTCTCTCAAGCAGAGATTAAACCCATGTCATTAGAAATTTGCCGAGGTCATTATCTACTTTTAACGATGTGTATGTACGAATCGGGAAGCAGATAATTGGTTTCGGATGTTTATTGTCACATATATCCTTTCTGCCTATCTGGTGGCATTGTGAGATGGGCAGGTGACCGTAACAGACCATGACCTGCTCATGGTCACATATATTTTATGCATATCTCGTGGGATTGTGAGTTGGACAGGCGACTGGCAAACAATTCAAAATACTGCTTTTGCTCCATTGAAGTCAATGCCTGAAACGTCAGCTTTACTTTGCTTCCAATGGCAGTTGACATACCTTCCTAAACATTTAGTCGATAAACCCTATTGTTCGAACATAGTTTGCCTGCCTTTAATAGTGCAAATGAAGGGAATAAAGGTTCAAAATGGATTATGTTTATTTTTGTGTGATGTCCTTTGAAGGTAACATGTGGGCGCAGTCTTGGATCAATATATACGACCTGGTTGTGCCTTATCCTTCTGCCCCCCAAATAGATGCCACACCTGCTATGCAGAAACAGGTAAAGGTTTAATATACTATTTCATAATTACCAAATTCAGGAAAATACATTATACTGGACATTTATCATTTAACAAAATTAATTGACAAGTTATTACAGTGGATATACAATACGTTTTGTGATTTCACCTCACATTTGCATTCCTCTTTCTTTTCTGGGCAGAAGTGGAATGCCACCCACATGTTCCACATTGCAGATGAATTCTTTACTTCACTCAACCTCATTCCAATGCCACAAGAATTCTGGGACAAGTCCATGCTGACAAAGCCCAATGATGGACGGGAAGTGGTTTGTCACCCCTCTGCTTGGGACTTTGGCAATCGCAAAGACTTCCGGTGAATCCAGTAATTTATTTTGGCAAGAAAGTCACTGCATTGTCGTTGTTCATCTTTTTCTTTTTTTTTTTTTACTGTACTGTCATTATATTCTTAAAAAATGGCTTCCATTGTGACCTTGTGATGTTTTTGAGCCATATTTACACAAACTTTGCTGACAAAGTTTGATAACTCGACTTGATTTGAAATTTGATAAAGTTTTGATAACCTTACACAAAGTTTAATAACCTCATATATTTCCAATGATAACCACTCTGGGCAATAATAAATCTTCGCAGTTATGACAAATGATATCTGCCGGTCAACCTGCATAAAAACCCGTCTTCCCTTACTTGACCAGTATCAAGATGTGTGCGGTTGTCAACATGGATGACCTGGTGACCATTCACCATGAGATGGGCCATATTGAATACTTCATGCAGTACAAGGACCAGCCAGTGCCCTTCCGTGATGGGGCAAACCCTGGTTTTCATGAGGCTATTGGAGATGTACTTGCACTGTCTGTATCCACGCCAAAACATCTCAAGGAGATCGGACTGCTGGAGAAGGTTGATGACAATGAAGGTTTGGGCTTTACACAGGATATCCAGAAAGCACCCAATAATTTGGAAAAGTAATGTTTAAATCCTAAAATAAGTAAACCATGCACATATGTATATTTATTTCACGGTAAAAGTTTACCTACCAATTGCTGATGACCGGTTATTGATATCTCCACGTTTTCAGTCTAGTCCTCTCGTGGTTGTCCAGTCTAATCCAGCCGAGTGTTCTCACGATGGGTGCTCTGTCTCTCTATCGTCCCATTCAGATAGTGAAATTAATTTCCTCCTGAAAATGGCTCTAGATAAAATAGCTTTCCTACCTTTTGCCTATCTCATGGACCAATGGCGGTGGAAAGTGTTTGATGGGCGAATATCTTCAAACGACTTTAACAAACAGTGGTGGAACCTCCGGTGAGTTTCGCTGCGTTCAGTCACTATTAAATTGAAGCACTTGCGAAATATTTTAGAATGGGTGAGAACGTGTTCATATTCTGTATGTTTATATACTCAGCTTTTTAGTCCAAGTTTTCCCAAATAGTGCTATTGAAATAATTAATTCCAAAAAAAATTTGCACAAAGAGATTAAATAATAACCTTTGCTATATCTAGTTTAAGTATCCTTTTTTTTAAAAGTGAAAAACCATCAAAGATTCAGAAGAAAAGGAGCTGCAGGGATTGGACCTAGCATGACCAGTCCAAAATCAAGAAGCTGATTTTGTCTTTCAATATTAGATCAATGCATCACTTTTTAAAATTGACTCACCCAAGTATTTCTCTTGCATTGTTTAGTTCTCCATATGTTTTAAATTTGTGGTTGGTCATGTCCATCAAGGTCAATTTACACTAAACAGTTATTATAGTTCATGTATTTTAAAGTCTTTGGATTGTCACAAAACGATCTTGTTGTGCTGACATTGCACAAACTAAAAAAACACCGTGAAAGGATGCATTTTGGTATGGATGCAATTGCAACGAGTGAGCATCTGAAAACGCAAAGCCCATCCGCATCCATTTGCATGCAGACGTCTTCTTCTTCCGTATGCTCAAAATAACGAACAATTAAAAAAAAAATACAAAATGAAAATTGATGATTTTATGCAGCCCTGATCTTTGAGCTTTAGATCTAAAAAAAAAAATAATAATAATCAGCTTCTAGCTTTTGATTGGTGAACCAATTCGGGTTCCTCTACTCTGCATATGCTGGATTGTCTTTCAAGTGACAATGACACAATCTATTCCAAGCATGTCTCTTTCAAGGCTAGCCAATCTTCCTCCGTAATGGTGTCACTGTTGTTTAATGGAAGGTGGACGAGTTTCTCTATAAGGTGCATTTGGAGCTCTTCACAATGTTCGGTGGTTAAAATATGCAAATTCTTAAAATTTCAGGCCAATTGGAGGAAAATTGAGGATTTTATGCAACCTTCACCTTTGACCCTTTAATGTAAAAAAAAAAAAATCGACTCATATCCTTTGTATAGTGAACTGCAGCGACCTGATATGCAAATTCCTTAAATCTCAGGTCAATATGGTGAAAATTGAGGATTTTAGAAATTTGAAAAGGTTGTTGACCTTTGGCCTATGTTGACCTTTTGGCCTATGTGAACCTCAAAATAGATGGTGGTTGAATTAAGTTCGCTCATATGAAAATCCTATTCAAATTTCAAGTCAATCAGATGAAAACTGAGAATTTTAGACATTTGAAAAGGTCATTGACCTTTGGCCTGTGTTTTCCTTTTGGCCTGTTCTGATCTCAAAAATAGTTGGTGGTTGAATTCAGTTAGCTACTATGCAAATCCTATTCAAATTTCAAGTCCATCGGATGAAAATTGAGGATTTTGGAAATTTTAAAAGGTTGTTGACCTTTTGGCCTGTGTTGACCTTTTGACCCCAAAAATAAATAGGCTTCTGTCAGCCCACCAACTCTACCATTTGGTGGTTTCGTGAAAATTGGTTTAAAATTGTTACCTGTAGGCAAGTATAAGTGAGCGGACAAACACACAAACTGGAGTGATCAACATACTTGTCCAAAAAATTTTTTGCCAAGTAACAAACAGACAGACAGACAGATAGACAAACAGTCAGATAGACAAACAATTAGACAGACAGAGAGACAGACAGACAGGTGTAAAAACATAACATCCGTCCACCTTCAGTAGCGGAGGTAGATATAATTGCATCGATATCGAGAGGCAATCAAAATTATCATGAAAAGCAAATAGACCAACAACTAAAATGTTTCATGTTTTGTTTCATCATCAGGTTAAAGTACCAAGGTGTGTGCTCACCAACTCCTCGAACAGAAAATGATTTTGACCCCGGCGCAAAGTACCACATCCCTTCTGATGTTTCCTACATCAGGTGATCACCACTCTTCATGTTAGAACATGCAATATGTTTACAAAGGTAAATACAAGAGTGCAGTGCTGCAGCTTTCATAATCATTTAATTATTTTTTTGGTTTTCTCCTAGGTATTTTATTAGTTTTGTCATCCAGTTCCAGTTTCACAAAGCCATGTGTGATGAAGCAGGACATGTGGGCCCTTTGCACAAATGTGATGTCTACAGATCAAAGGCAGCAGGAGATCTCATGGCGTAAGTTGTTTCATTTTTAAGAAGATTAATTTATTCATTTATACATATATATATATATATACAAACCAACCAGAGCCCTCATGCGTACACCAGATCCCTGTTGCACCAGAACTGGTGACAAGTCTCCTCTCAGGTCAATTTATCATCACCTGATATCATGTGCTACTGTAAAACCTTGCTCTCAAATGATATACAAGACCCTAATAATGTATTCAATGGTCAAGACTCTCGCTACTGCATTGACTACTCGTACTGCATATGTTGCATATGTTGCTCATATATATATATATATATATATATATATATATATATATATATATATATATATATATATATATATATATATATATATATATATATATATATATGCATATGGATATCTCGCTACTGCATATGTTGGTAATAATCTTCCTCACTGTCATATGTAACAACGCCTGGCGTTGGCTTAGCGGTTAGGGTGCCGGCTTGGGATCCGAGGATCCTGGGTTCGAATCCCGGGCGATCGCTGAATTAACGCCAGGGGGGTTGACTCAGCCTGTCATCCTTCCGAGGTCGGCAAATTGAGTACCAGCTTGCTGGGATGAATGATCCCGGTGTGTACCCCAGTTTAGAATAGGTACACCATATCCCTGCGCATCATAAGAGTGTGACCAAGGGTTGGCGTCAGGAAGGGCATCCGGCCATAAAAACATTGCCTCAAACAGGGAACCATGATTGTCATGGGGCCCGCAAGGCTAACCCCCGCTCTAGCGGGGAAAATGGCCTTAAAACGATCATTCATTCACTGTCTAACTGTACATCCCTTATCCCTCCTAATATCCTGGGGGTATCTCTCCTGTGTCCTCTCATCCATAACCTATGTTCTTTGCATATGCTGGATTGTCTTTCAAGTGACAATGACACAATCTATTCCAAGCATGACCCCCGTATGGTCTCTTTCAAGGCTAGCCATTCTTCCTCCGTAATGGTGTCGCTGTTCATTGTAAGGTGGACGGGTTTCTCTATAAGGTGCATTTGGAGGTCTTCGCAATGTTCATTGGTCTGAAAGCTGTTGATGTCATACAGTATTCAGACTGCTTTAGGTTGCTTTTGATATTTTGACACAAATCCTGATGGAAACTACCGATATAGGATTTATACCTGGTGTAGGCCTAATGGTTAGGTTGGTGGGTTTGGGATCCTAAGGTCCTGAGTTTGAAGCCCGTTCAGCTGTTGCATTAATACAAGGTGGAGTTGACTCAGCCTGGCATCCTTCTGAGGTCGGCAAAATGAGTACCAGGGTACTGAGTCCTCCCTCAAGGAGGTTGGTGGCAGGATTTGCACTCCGTCCACCGTAAAAACAACCTCATTCAGTAGCACACACGGTGGTGTGTCGGGATGGTGCTGAGGAGTCATCCAAGGACGCAGCGACTTCAATTGTTTATAAAATGTGATATCACGTATATTACAAATACATTTGTTCAAAATAATTGTTTGAATTATGATTGGTTTAAACCATGACAAAACGGCAACTCGGGTACAGTCATTTATCTATATAGACACATCTGGGCAGTGTCTGTGTTGTCACTTAACGACTCCCTCAAACTTTTGTTTCCGTGGTTGTGAAATGTTTTTAATAACATTGTGGTGGTTTTGAATCACGTGGTGGTGAGGTATTTTGAATTATGTTCAAATTTTGGATTAATTTTTGGCTCTACTGGATTAATTTTGCACCATCTCTCTGGCTCCGACCTCACCCTCTCTGACCACTTAGCCATCACTATGACCATCAACATCCCCACCCCAGCACCAAGGCATTATCGCACTATCAACTTCCGTAAGCGAAACGCTCTTTCACCTACCTCATTCTCATCCACCCTCTCTGAAAAAATGTCCACTTCTCCCTTCGTTGACCTCCACACCCCTTCTGACCTCACTGACTACTACAACCACACTCTCTCCTCCTGCCTTGACCAGCTTGCGCCTATAAAAACCAAAACAGTTTCTTTCACCCATTCTGCTCCCTGGTTTACCCCTGAACTCCGCCTGATGAAAACTCGTGCTCGCCAACTTGAAAGACTCCGCAATAAAACAGGTCTCACAATTCACTCCCAAGCTTACAAGGACCACCTACAACACTACAAAGATGCCCTCTCCTGTGCCCGCTCCGCCTACTACTCTCAAATTATCCACTCTGGCTCTGGAAACCCAAAAGCACTCTTCTCTACAATAAACAAACTCCTCAGCCCCCTGGACACCACCACCCAGTCATTCAAAGTAGACAACTGCATCTCCTTCCTTTCATTCTTCCAAAGCAAAATTGACAACATCTACAGCACCTTAACCACCACCGCACCTGCTCCCCCTCAAACCACCTGCCCCCCCACCCCTTATCCTGCCAACCCTTGTCTCAGTTCTCCCCAGTCTCCCCTACTGACCTCTCTGAACTCCTCATAGGAATGAAAACTGCCACCTGCACTCTTGACCCCATCCCCTCCAGCTTTGTCAAGGCCTCCCTTCCTGCTCTCTCTCCACTTATCACTGCAACAATAAACTCCTCCCTGTCTACAGGCATCGTCTCACCATCCCTCAAAATTGCTGCTGTTACCCCCATTCTGAAAAAACCTGGACTCAACCCTGACACCCTAAACAACTTCAGACCCATCTCCAACCTACCCTTTCTGTCAAAAGTTTTGGAACGCGTTGTAGCCACTCAACTTAAACATCACCTCTCTGCCAATAACCTGTATGAAACATTCCAATCCGGGTTCCGCTCCAACCACAGTACTGAAACTGCTCTCCTCAAAATCACCAACGACCTTCTCCTCTCCTCTGACAACCTCAACATTCTCATCCTCCTCGACCTCAGCGCCGCCTTTGACAACATCAATCACACCATCCTCCTCACCCGACTTGAAACCACCTTTAACCTTACCGGCACTGCCCTCTCTTGGATCAAATCATACCTCTCCGACAGACGCCAGTTCATCTCCATCAATAACTGCAAATCCCCCACTGCTCCCCTCCCCCAAGGTGTCCCCCAAGGTTCAGTTATTGGCCCCCTCCTCTTCATCCTGTACCTGTCCCCCCTTGGTCACTTAATCCGCCATCATGGTCTCCAATTCCACTGCTTCGCCGATGACATCCAGCTTTTCATCTCCACCAAGTCCATCTCCACCGCCACCCACTCTATCCTGACAAACTGCATCACTGAAATAAAATCCTGGCTTCAAATCAACTTCCTCAAACTTAACTATGATAAATCTGAAATAATCATCATTGGCCCAAAAACGCTCACCAAATCCACCCATAACTTTGCCTTCAACATCGACGGTTTCCCAGTATCCACCTCGCCTCACATCCGGCATCTTGGCATCATCTTTGACCAAACCCTCTCCTGCGACAAATACACTAAATAGATCACAACGACAGCCTTCTTTCACCTGAAAAACATCACCCGTCTCCGTCCATCCCTCTCCTCCACGGCTGCAGAAACCCTCATCCACGCCTTCATCACCTCCCATCTGGACAACTGCAACAGCCTCCTCTTTGGTTCACCCTCAATAATCATCAATAAACTCCAATACATTCAGAACTCCGCTGCCCGTCTACTCACCCATTCCCGGACCCGTGACCACATCACCCCCGTCCTTTACAAGCTTCACTGGCTCCCCATCCCCCAGAGAATCCAGTAGAAAATCCTCCTCTTGACCTACAAAGCCCTCCATAACCTGGCCCCATCCTACCTGACTGGCCTCCTCTCCAGACACACCCCCACCCGCAACCTCCGCTCTGCTGGTACCAACCTCCTGACCCTCCCCTCCCCACCCCTCCCCCCCCCATGCGGACCAAATTCATATCCTGGGGGGACAGGGCCTTCTCCATCGCTGCTCCCACCCTCTGGAACTCACTACCTCACACCATCAGAGACTCCTCCTCACTCACCACATTCAAAACATCAATCAAGACCCACCTGTTTAACACTGCATTCAACATTTAACCCACAGCATTTAACCCCTGACTATCTCTTCTCCTTCTCCTTCCTTTTGCTTTGATTATTTGCCTGTTGCTTTTTGTCTTTTTGCACTTGTTTTTTTGTACTCTGTCAAAGCGCCTTTGGGCTTCTTGAAAAGCGCTACATAAAATAAATGTATTATTATTATTATTATTATTATTATTATTATTATGTGGTGGTGAGGTGTTTTTAAATGACGTCGTGGTGAGGTGTTTTTAAATCACATGGTGGTGAGGTGTTTTTAAATCACATGGTGGTGAGGTGTTTTGAATTACGTGGTGGTGAGGTATTTATAATTACATGGTGGTGAGGTGTTTTTAATTATGTGGTGGTGAGGTGTTTTGAATTACGTGGTGGTGAGGTATGTATAATTACGTGGTGGTGAGGTGTTTTGATTTACGTGGTGATGAGGTGTTTTGAATTACGTGGTGGTGAGGTGTTTTGAATTACTTGGTGGTGAGGTGTTTTGAAACACTTGGTGGTGAGGTGTTTCTAAATGACGTGGTGGTGAGGTGTTTTTAATTTTGTGGCTGTGAGGTGTTTTTATTACGTTTTTTTATGGCTGTGAGGTGTTTTTAATCTCGTGGTGGTGAGGTGTTTTTATTACGTGTTTTATGGCTGTGAGGTGTTTTTATTCCGTGTTTTATGGCTGTGAGGTGTTTTTATTCCGTGTTTTATGGCTGTGAGGTGTTTTTATGTTTTACGGCTGTGAGGTGTTTTTATTCCGTGTTTTATGGCTGTGAGGTGTTTTTATGTTTTATGGCTGCGAGGTGTTTTTATTTCATGTTTTATGGCTGTGAGGTGTTCTTATGTTTTATGGCTGCGAGGTGTTTTTATTACGTGTTTTATGGAAGTGAGGTGTTTTTATGTTTTATGGCTGCGAGGTGTTTTTATTACGTGTTTTATGGCTGTGAGGTGTTTTATGTTTTATGGCTGCGAGGTGTTTTTATTACGTGTTTTATGGAAGTGAGGTGTTTTTATGTTTTATGGCTGTGAGGTGTTTTTATTACGTGTTTTATGGCTGTGAGGTGTTCTTATGTTTTATGGCTGTGAGGTGTTTTTATTTCTTGTTTTATGGCTGTGAGGTGTTTTTATTTCATGTTTTATGGCTGTGAGGTGTTTTTATTTCATGTTTTATGGCTGTGAGGTGTTTTTATTACGTGTTTTATGGCTGTGAGGTGTTTTTATTTCGTGTTTTATGGCTGTGAGGTGTTTTTATTTCGTGTTTTATGGCTGTGAGGTGTTTTTATTACGTGTTTTATGGCTGTGAGGTGTTCTTATTTCTTGTTTTATGGCTGTGAGGTGTTTTTATTTCATGTTTTATGGCTGTGAGGTGTTTTTATTACGTGTTTTATGGCTGTGAGGTGTTTTATTTCGTGTTTTATGGCTGTGAGGTGTTTTTAATCCGTGTTTTATGGCTGTGAGGTGTTTTTATTTCGTGTTTTATGGCTGTGAGGTGTTTATATTTCGTGTTTTATGGCTGTGAGGTGTTTTTATTGCGTGTTTTATGGCTGTGAGGTATTTTCAATTTCATGGTGGTGAGGTGTTTTTATTGCGTGTTTTATGGCTGTGAGGTGTTTTCAATTTCATGGTGGTGAGGTGTTTTTATTGCGTGTTTTATGGCTGTGAGGTGTTTGAATTACGTGTTTTATGGCTGTGGGGTGTTTTCAATTTCATGGTGGTGAGGTGTTTTTATTGCGTGTTTTATGGCTGTGAGGTGTTTGAATTGCGTGTTTTATGGCTGTGAGGTGTTTTCAATTTCATGGTGGTGAGGTGTTTTTATTTCGTGTTTTATGGCTGTGAGGTGTTTTTATTGCGTGTTTTATGGCTGTGAGGTGTTTTTATTGCGTGTTTTATGGCTGTGAGGTGTTTTCAATTTCATGGTGGTGAGGTGTTTTTATTTCGTGTTTTATGGCTGTGAGGTGTTTTTATTGCGTGTTTTATGGCTGTGAGGTGTTTTTATTGCGTGTTTTATGGCTGTGAGGTGTTTTTATTGCGTGTTTTATGGCTGTGAGGTGTTTTTATTGCGTGTTTTATGGCTGTGAGGTGTTTTCAATTTCATGGTGGTGAGGTGTTTTTATTGCGTGTTTTATGGCTGTGGGGTGTTTTCAATTTCATGGTGGTGAGGTATTTTTATTTCGTGTTTTATGGCTGTGAGGTGTTTTCAATTTCATGGTGGTGAGGTGTTTTTATTTCGTGTTTTATGGCTGTGAGGTGTTTTAATTATGTGTTTTATGGCTGTGAGGTATTTTCAATTTCATGGTGGTGAGGTGTTTTTATTGCGTGTTTTATGGCTGTGAGGTGTTTTCAATTTCATGGTGGTGAGGTGTTTTTATTTCGTGTTTTATGGCTGTGAGGTATTTTCAATTTCATGGTGGTGAGGTGTTTTTATTGCGTGTTTTATGGCTGTGAGGTGTTTTCAATTTCATGGTGGTGAGGTGTTTTCAATTTCATGGTGGTGAGGTGTTTTAATTACGTGTTTTATGGCTGTGAGGTATTTTCAATTTCATGGTGTTGAGGTGTTTTTATTGCGTGTTTTATGGCTGTGAGGTGTTTTCAATTTCATGGTGGTGAGGTGTTTTTATTGCGTGTTTTATGGCTGTGAGGTGTTTTCAATTTCATGGTGGTGAGGTGTTTTTATTGCGTGTTTTATGGCTGTGAGGTGTTTTCAATTTCATGGTGGTGAGGTGTTTTTATTGCGTGTTTTATGGCTGTGGGGTGTTTTCAATTTCATGGTGGTGAGGTGTTTTTATTTCGTGTTTTATGGCTGTGCGGTGTTTTAATTACGTGTTTTATGGCTGTGAGGTATTTTCAATTTCATGGTGGTGAGGTGTTTTTATTGCGTGTTTTATGGCTGTGAGGTGTTTTCAATTTCATGGTGGTGAGGTGTTTTTATTGCGTGTTTTATGGCTGTGAGGTGTTTTCAATTTCATGGTGGTGAGGTGTTTTTATTGCGTGTTTTATGGCTGTGAGGTGTTTTCAATTTCA
This sequence comes from Myxine glutinosa, assembly GCF_964187855.1. NCBI lineage: Eukaryota > Metazoa > Chordata > Myxini > Myxiniformes > Myxinidae > Myxine > Myxine glutinosa. Next base: position 134,248,201 of record NC_136266.1, on the reverse strand, counting down.
TGGTGGTGAGGTGTTTTTATTACGTGTTTTATGGTTGTGAGGTGTTTTAAATTACTTGGTGGTGAGGTGTAATCGTCCCAAACTTCCAATCTGCACCTACCCCTCCCCTATGTATGTGCTGAGGGGTTCTTTCTTGAAAAAAAAAACATTCAACCTAAATCTTCAACCGAAATTGCCTATAAAAATGTAATATCACAAACACAACAAATACATTTGTGCAAAATAATTGTTTGTATTATGATTGGTGTAAATCATGACAACACAGCAACTCAGGTACAGTCATTATCCTCAGCTAAAATAAGCCCGTCCCTCAGTAATGACGCTTGGTGAGGTGAGCGCAGCGAGCCGAGCCAAGCTAGTATATCTATATATGTACATACTACCGATCCCACTAATTGATGGTCTGCCCAACTGTTGTCAGCTCATCATATGATCCTGGTGATATATGGATGATCTTTTGGTCATGTGCTCTCATGATGACATGATCAAGAAAGTACCAATTCTTTCAAACGAGGGTGTTTCGATGTCGATTTGTACTTGTCACTTTGAATATGGTGTTGGTAATGACAAGATCCTACTCAGTATATTAGCTAAAAAGAAGAATACAGTTGAAGTTGACTTTCCCCAATCCTTCGTTCCCAGTGGTGCCCCTCCACCATGAGTCCTGACCGACTCTCACATTGAAGACACTGAGGAGAATAAACTCTTCCTTCCTCTATCAGGATGGCGATCTGGACTGCAGAGGTCTGTGTAGACCTAGTCTATATGCTCTTCCTCTACATCAAGTGTTGGGGCATTATGCTCTTCACACAAACTTCTGGCCACTTGATGGTGGAAAGCAGACACTCGCTAACGTGAATTTTGAATTTGCTCTTTCAGTTGACTAGCTTATTCTTAATGGAAAAACTGACACCATGTATTTATAATAGCTTGGCGTTTGCATGTTTATCTTTACAAAAAAAAAATGTATAGCCATCCCTTTGTCTGCACATCTGGTCTCACTAAGAGGAGCGATGTCGATGTCACATCGTGAGAGCTCTTGGGGGACGATAACTGTTCTTCATTCGGGTCTATCACTGTTTAAAATGTCGAGTAGAGTTACAATTTTATGTTTCGAAGTCAGTTTGGATGATCCTTCTGGAAGCGGTTATCCAGTCGGGAGAGTGGAACAACCTATATTTGGGGTACCTTTTCCATCCCTCTCTACTTTCATGGTGAACAGAGAGGACTCTAAAAGGACAAGTGTCCACCTTACAGGACTTCCTTTTGTGATCCACACTTTTTATTATATTGTGCTTGGTGATTTATGATATTCCTAAATAAATTATCTACAATTTGCAATTATGGGGAAAAAAAACTTTATCAGTTCAGATGTTTCATTCCACCCCCTCCTCCTTGCATACCCCATTGTGCTCAATGGATGGGAGGGCGCATTTGATTACAATTACCCATATATCCCCTCGCAGGGACATGATGCGTCTTGGTTCGAGCAAGCCCTGGCAAGATGCAATGGAAAAAATTACGGGCCAGAGAAACATGTCGGCCAAAAGCCTCCTGGAGTATTTTCAGCCCCTGACTACCTGGCTGAAGAAAGAAAATGAAAATGAAGTGCTTGGTTGGCCAGAGTATAATTGGAGTCCTTGTGAGTATGAAGGTTGAAGGAGCATTCCACCCAGTTGTTATACATAATTATATTCAGCCATTTAAGCTGTCTATAAGTCTATTCAAACAACTCTTATTATCTTGTGCACCAAATGATTCCTAAATTGCAAATAAATTTGTATACATAGTCGAAGCTCGTGGAAGAGTCAGTACACTGAACGGATCAGGACGTAACAGGACAAATGGTGCAGTGGAGAGAGAAAGAGAGAGAGGGGCATCAACAGCAGAGTTGAGGCCAATATTGAGGCAGACTTGGACAAACAATGGATGTGGGGAGGAATGGGGGCCAGGAGAGGATGTATAGAGTGGACAAGACGGATACAGAAGGAAATTCTCAGGAGGGAGAACTGGAAATTTGGAAGGAGGAGGGCTTGGGGGTTGAATGGGGGATTTGGGGTAATGAGGGTGGAAAAGATCATGGTTTTGGATTTTGGATAATCTGAAATGGTGGTGAACAGCTGTCTTGAAGACCTGAAGTGCAGAATGAGATTGAAGAGAGTGTGGAAGTTGGTTCCACATCTCTCAACACTTACGTAAAACTACAGGGCCTGGCATTCATTCGTTCATTCATTTCTGTGTCGCAAGTTGCTGGTTGTTTGCATCATTGCTGGGAGCATGCCTGGGAGACTGAAGCAGTGGAACTGTGAGACGGAGACAGTGGAGCTCTAATCTCGAGGGTTAGAGCAGGAAATTACAATTTTTCAGGGTGCCGGTGACGTAAACCCACCTACTCTTCATTAAAAAAAAACCGTGAGATATTTACCATCCACCAACGAAGGCGAGAATATGGGTCCCGACATTAATGCTCATCCAAAGGAAAACACACACTCTGATGCTCCATTCTGCTTGAGAAGCACAACTCCAACAGTTTATCATTGTGTAGAGAATCAGACCCAGGCTAAACAGCTCGATTATGAGTGCTTCTACCACAGCATCATCATGCCAGATAGGTTCCTGTGTGTATATATATATATATATATATATATATATATATATATATATATATAATATACATATACTTATTAGTCCCCTACCGGTGTACACCGGAGGGGACTATATGTTTGCACTCCGTCCCTCCGTCTGTCAGTCCGTCATGCAAAGAACAGTTTTCCGGACTTTTTTTCTAAACTCTTAATGCTAATGATTTCAGACTTAGCACATGGTTTCCTCATGATAAGTTACAGATCAAGTTCGAACTTCACGACGTTTCTATCATTTTTGACAAAGTTATGGCACTTTGAACTTTGGTAATTTTCCCAACAGTTTTCCGGACTATAATTTGGAGTGCGGTAAGTCAAAGCTGTTAATATTCCTTGTTTTAACTCCAATTTACATTCTGTTTCCACTTTTAGTGAGAAGTAGGGGTCTGTGCAACCATTCATGAACTTTATTTGGTGCAAATGGGATAATTCTTAGCCGAGTTACCTCAGACCGTGAGTTGCCAATTATATAATTCACACAGTGCAATAAGTGCAGGCCGCTCCACGGAGCGACCTTGCGGGCTTATTTTAACTCCGATTTACATTCTGTTTCCACTTTAGGGGTCTGTGCAACCATTCATGAACTTTATTTGGTGCAAATCGGATCATTTTTAGCCGAGTTACCTCAGACCGTGAGTTGGTAATTATATAATTCACACTCCCGGTAGGGGACATGTATTGCAGCGCAATACTCAGAATGCTTGTTAGTCCCCTACTGGTGTACACCGGAGGGGACTATAGGTTTGCACGCCGTCCCTCCGTCCGTCAGTCTGTCAGTCTGTCAGTCCGTCAGCCTGTCAGTCCGTCAGTCTGTCAGTCCGTCAGTCAGTCCGTCACGCAAAGAACAGTTTTCCGGACTTCTTTTCTAAACGCTTAATGCTAATGATTTCAAACTTGGCACATGGTTTCCTCATGAAAAGTTACAGATCAAGTTCGAACTTCACGACGTTTCGATCATTTTTGACAAAGTTATGGCACTTTGAACTTTGGGAATTCTGATAATTCTGATGATCCTTAACTCAGTGCCATTTTAAGTTTTAATTTCCTTTAAAAAAGATATTTTCTCTGCAATAATAGGACCGATTGAGATCAAATTTTCACCGTAGGGGGGACTCGGTCTGTAGAATATTTTAATGGTAATTATGACATCACAGGTCACGTGGTTCGGCCGCCATATTGTTTTTTGTGAAAACACGAAAACCCCTTTTTCTCTGCAACGGCTGAACAGATCGAGGCCAAACTTTGCAGGCAGAATCGCATACCCATGATGAACAAAAAAGTCAGCGAGCATGATGTCATGCATCACATAGTTTCAGAGTTATGACGTTTTTAAGCATGAACCTTTAAAACCGAGCCCCTCCCTCATTTTTGATCCAATCGAGGGGAAACTTCACATATCTGTTCAGCATGTCAGTCTACTGAAATGTCCTTTTGGAATTTGCGATATGGCACGTGGTTTGGCAGGTATCGTTAATTAAACGAAAATATTTTTAAAATGGATATCTTTTGTTTATTCTGGAGATCTCCTCAAGCCGCACCGTGCGCCCTCAGCCTCGTCTCGCGAACGTCAACACCGCGCACTTTCCGGAGGGGCGGAACCAAGCCGAGCAACATATATATACACATCGATCATTGATCGTGAACCGGAAAATATAATAAATTACTGATATTTAGCGACTCGAAAGGTTCTTTATCAACAACTTATTTTCTCGTGCTTCTGCTGACCTGTCTGCAAGGTGTATAAATCGAAGTCCCGAGTGCGAATCACAGGTGAGCCCGTCCTGAGGTAATTAGCGATTGGGAACAATTTAGAACCTGTGGGTAAATAACCCTTGGTAATTTCCCCAACAGTTTTCCGGACGACAGACTGCCGGTAGGGGACATGTATTGCAGCGCAATACTCAGAATGCTTGTTTATATAGATATATATAGATATATACATATATAGATATATACATATATAAACATATACATACATATATATATATACATACATACATACATATATATATATATATAGATATACATACATATATATATATATATATACATATGTATATACATACATACATATATATATATATATATATATATATATATATATATATTGTTACGGTCCGCGGATTAGGATGTTATTTTTACCGAGCGGAGGTATAACCGCGGCCGAACAGTTGTTCCCTGACTAAACCCGATTTACCCAAACGTTGGCCGTATCGCGCCACCGCTATTCAATCGGGAAAAGACTAAGACGACACGGATGTGAAGAAAAGGAAGACGAAGGCAAAGAAAGGTTTGAAATACGATTACTATTTATTACTATTTACAGGCTCAAAGTAACCAAGGAGAAGGAAAGATAATAAAATAATATACAGAAGCTTTTAGAGACACAGGGAAAATACTAGCTGACCTAACAGGCTTAATTACTACCCAGGACAGAACAAACGAAGACACAGACTCATGCGGGGAATTGCTGAGTGGATTGGCTGGAAGGAGGTATCTGGCTGGAGGGGGAGGACGGCACGGAGCTGGCTGGAGCTTGATCCCGCACGGGACGTCGGGCTGGACCTCGACGGCCGCTGATGCCACCGAGCCTGTCGTGTGCGCGGGATCACGGGTCGGAGCTGCTTGGTGGAGCCGACGCGCTGGTGGGGGGTCTGGCGTGACGGGTTCTCTCCTCTCTCTTCCTTGGTCCAACCACTCTTTCTCCACCGACAACTCAACGCAACCACTCAACGCAACCACTGACCACCCCTGACGACTAACTCAGCTCTTCTCATGGACCTCTCTACGCGCGCTGCTCTGACGACCCAGCTCTTTCCTTTGTACCTCACCACGCAGCTCAGCTCAGCCTTTCAGCTCATCTCTTGGACTCATCTCCCCTTGGGGAACGCCCCGCAGTGGGTTATATAGGCCCCGCCCCTCAACCTTTGCGAACCTCCCCCAAACGCTCTTCCTCCGCCCTCTCAAACCAAACCCCTCGTGCTCGGTTGGTTGTTCGGGGCTGGCTCACTCCTCCCCTCTATGACGAGGTGGAGACACGCCCTTCTCCTCCGACCCTGCCTCGTGGTCAATGGCGGCAATTGGAGGGGATGTAATTGGCAATGGCAATTGAGGCCTGGCAATGACGAAAGGGGAAATGGAGGTTTTGGGAATGGGAATGAAGGGAATCTACTCTTATTTCACTCGGTGCAATGGAGTGTCATTCTAATGGAAGACAAGGCCTTACTCTAAAACACATAATAAGATATAAACTACTGAACAAGGGTTTTATCGGGTCCTGCAATGTGGTGTTTCATGGAATAACTACCGAGACGCCCTTTGACCTTTACACTACGGAGGTATTTACAAGGATCATGACATTTACAAAGGGTGATCTTTACAACAATTTACACTACTACTACAAAAAAAAAAAAAACCATTCTCATATCCACAACAATATATATATATATATATATATATATATATATATATATATATATGTATATATATATGTATATATATATATATATATATATATATATATATGTATATATATGTATATATATATATATATATATATATATATATGTATATATATGTATATATATATATATATATATATATATATATATATATATATATATATATATATATATATATATATATATATATTTATATATATATATATACAGACTTGGCATTTAATATGGAATATTTTTTTTGTGGGGGTAAACTTACTTTTCAAGATGTCTTAGAACCAAAAGTTCATTGGAATTATGTTGAAATTATTCTAGATTTTGTTGATGTGACCTTTAAAAGAAACAAAAAACCACATTTGACATTTCGAAACAAATAAATTGATCCTTGAAAGTGATGTAAACTGATATCGAACTCAATTCACGGACAGTACTGTGTTAAACCTCTGTACGTTTTCCAGAAGTATCTCTTTATTTTGCACATTAGCCACATTTTTTTTTAACAAAAACAAAAGTTAAACTACGACTGGGATTACGGACAGTAAAATTACAGTTCAGTACTTCGTGTAACCCCCACGAGCATTCAGGAGAGCACGTACACGTTGAGGCATGCTGTTCACGAGATTTGCCAAGGTTTGGACAGGAATCACTTGCCATACAGTGACAATAGCCTGCGGCATTTCACGCACAGAGGTCGGCTGCTGGTCCAAGTGGTCGATTTGACGCGTTAATTCTGCCCACAAGTTCTCTATCGGATTCATATCCGGGGACATGGCAGGCCACTCCATATGCTCTACACCACGGTCAGCAAGAAAGT
>NC_136266.1:134221287-134238787 GCF_964187855.1 Myxine glutinosa | reverse complement strand
CTTAATATAACCTCCTCCGGAGGTCTTGAGAACTGAACCCCTGGTGTCGTATTGTGTTATTGTAATCCAGCCGGGTGACTTCTTTTTCTTATTGAGCCAGCATCGCGCGACTTCGTCAACGTCGAGTATAGTCGGGTAATTTGTGCGGACACGACGGCCATTCCGCTCGGCCCACTTTAACATCAAAGTCGTGTCTGTAACAATTGGTGTCGAGGAGTGAGATTCGGACCCGGGACTAAATTAGTTAGGCCCAAATTTTGGGAGGGAAAATCGGTTCGGAGCGCGTACTGCGCTCGACAAAATCGAGCCGGAGCGCGGTCCCGCGGTTACTGCGCTCGCCGAAATTATAACGAAAAAAAAAAATTTGGATTTGTTTTACGAAACTCGAATTTTGAAAGTCGCGCTATGGCGGATCAAGACGGCTGGGGTCCGGTAGGGGAGAGTGAAGCAGGGTCGGTCCAGGACCAAATTGAGGGACAAGAGGAGAGCGAAGCAGTGAGGGCGGCAGGTTCGCAAAATAGCGCCGTCACGCACGAAGTAGCGGGCGCGCAAAATGGCGCGCTCGCTCACGTGGTTGAAGGGGCCCAAAATAGCGGCGCCGCGGAGGGCGAGCCTGCGGTGGCGGCTGGGGACGCTGGGCAAACCGGGTTTGACCTCAGATTATTCTTGACCCAACTGAATGCAAAAATGGATAGGATGGAGGGCCAAATGGGGGTAATGAGGGACGAAGCGAGGGGTACCGGTGAGGGATTAGACAATAATTTTAAGGGATTAGACAGGAAATTTGGGAAGTTAGACAATAATTTTGAGGGATTAGACAGGAAATTTGGGAAGTTAGACAATAATTTTGAGGAGTTAGACAAGAAATTTGGGAAGTTAGACAATAATTTTGAGGGGTTAGACAACGGGATAAAAGAGGTAAAGAATGGGTTAACGGGGGTGGAAAACAGAATGGCTGCCCAGGAGAATCAGATAGAGGGAGTGAAAAATGGGTTAGAGGGGTTAGAAAACAGTATGGAAGGCAAATTGAGGGACATGAGGGACCAAGCGGAAAGGGAAGTTAAACAAATGGAGCAGCAGATAGAGGGGGTCAGAATGGGGGTAGAAACCAAACTGGATGCTCACAGGGAGGAAATGGAGCAGATGAGGGTGGCATCTGGGCAGGAGATGCAAGTGATGGGAGAGGAGATCAGAAGAGGAGTGAGTGAGGAGGTCGGAGGAGTGCGCGAGGAGGTGAGGCACTGTAAGGAGCGCATGGAGAAAGAGGTGAGAAAGGGGACTGTAAAATTGCAAGGTGGTATAGAGGAGTTGACGCTGGGAGTAGAACAACTGACAGTGGGACAAAAGGAGTTGGGGGACCAGGTAAAGAAGAACACAGCGGTAATAGAGGGTTTAAAATCGACACAGAAGGAGATGAAAAAGGACGTAGGGGTAATTAAAAAAGAGTGTCAGACGGTACATGAGGACCTGACGAGGAAAATGGACAAGGTGGTAGAGGTAATGGAGGTTAAAGAGCGGGAGGTGCGGGAGCACATAGAAAAAAATAAAGTGGAGTTAGAGGAAGAACTTAAAGGGGCGCACGAAGAGATGAAGGAGATGAAGCAAAAATTAGAAGAAGTGGAAGAAGGGGTGAGCGAAATTAAAAAGCGACGGAGAGAGGATAAGAAAGAGATAAAAGAGGAGGTAAAAGAATTGGTCCAGAGTCTGTGTTCGGATCGTGATGATGTGCTCATTAACCGGATGAGGGATTCGCAGGTGATGGAGGAGAAGCGAAGAGAAAGAGGACCCGGTGTAAGTGGTGACCAATATGGTCGTGCGTATGATGCGCCAGGTGATTTAATAAGCTTGGGGGTCGAGATAGACCCGGATGTTCGTGAGAGGCCAAGAGTGAGGTGTATGGCTGGTCCGGAGGGTATGGAACGAGAGGTGCGAGGTGTGGGTGAGCAAGGTTGTGGTGGTGGTGGTATGGAATGGGTAGCGGGTTGCGGAGGTGTGACCCATGCATCGACACCAACAGGGGTAGTTGTTGGAGGGACCGGGGAGGCACGAGAGCCCCTTGGGGGTAGTGTACTGTGGGGGCCCGGCCGGTTCGGCCCCGCGCTGACCCCGCAAGGGGCGACGCACGGGGTCCGGCAGGCGGGCAACGACTCACATACGAGGTGGTCCCACAAGGTCCCACTCGCGCCGTATGACGGCAAGAGTGATCTACGCGCGTACCTGGCGCAGTTCGACTGTGTGTGTAAGGGCAACGGTTGGGGTGAGGACGAAGGTGGAGTACACCTGGTGGCCGCATTGCGCGGCGCGGCGGCGGAGGTGCTGACGGCATTACCAGCGGGTGCTCTCACCCTGCCAGCCCTCCGCGACGCCCTAATTAATCGATTCGGCATAGAACAGCAGAGCGAGCTTGTTAAAGCTCAGCTCGCGCTGCGAAAACGCAAGCCCCAGGAAGCCATCGGGGAACTTGCCCACGACATTCGCCGCGCAGTGGGGATCGCACATGCTAGCATGGCAGCGGATTCCCGGGAAAGCCTGGCGCTGGACCATTTTATCCAGGCCCTCCCGGATATTGAGCTCCGGCAACAGCTCGCCATGTGGCGCCCGCAGACTCTGAGCCAGGCGGCTGACGCTGCGGCCCGTTGGGAAGCAGCGAGGCCCCTGGCCCGAGGGGGCGAGCGTCTCGCAATGGCGGTCCGCCAGGTGGGACCCCCGATGGAGGGCGGACCCCTTAGGGGACCCGCCCCCGACGTGGGTCCTGACCTGGCGGGCATGGTCCGGAGGCTGGTGGACCAGCGCCTGGCGGGACCTGGACCATGGCAGGCGGCCACGGAGGTGGCCCGCGGTGGACCACGAGCGGGTAATCCAATTCGGACCTACAGGGGGGGGAATTTGGAATTCCGGAGGCAAGCACCTTATCAGGTGAGGTGCTATACCTGCAACCGCCTGGGTCACCTGGCGCGGCACTGTCGAAACGCGCGCCGGGATGATCCCCGGCAGTTGAGGTCCTCAACTCCGCCCAGGGGGGAGCGGGTTAGCCGACCCCAGACACCCCCCCGCCAGACCCCGGGAAACTAGAAGGTGTCGGGCACGTAGGGCGGTGTTCGGCAGCAGAGGATGGAGGAGAGCCCCTCATTGACGCGACAGGTCATTTATTGTGGCCAAATTGGAACCGGTAGCCTGACAATTAGATGCAAAATTGCCGGCGTGGGGGTAGACGCCGTAGTGGACACAGGAGCTAGCGCCACGATCATCAGCCCTGTGGTCCTTGATTCGAGCGCAGGTGGCTGGGATAAGATCCAGCGCCTGCAAAATTATAGTTTGCAGCTTGCTACCGGGGTAACGGCCCCGATCATAGGGCGTGGTTCTGTGACCCTCAAGTTAGGGTCGGTAAGGAGGGAGATAGATGTTTGGGTGGCGGAGGTGTGCGACCCATGTTTAATAGGGTTGGACCTGTTGACTGCCAGCGGTTGTAAAATCGACTTGTGCCGGGGGATCCTGCAGGTGGGAGTAGAAGAGCTGCCGTTAGGGGGAGTGAGCACGGCCGAGAGAGCGGAGCTGGAGGCTTCCGAGGCCGTGACCATCCCCCCAAGGGCCGAGGCGATAGTGCCGGCCCGGTGGGCAGCTCGCCCAACATGGCAGGAGTCCTGCGGCCTGGTCGAACCGGTGGCAGCGCAGTCCATACCGGGTTTAATCGTGGGCCGCACCCTTGTAAAAACGGACGGACCGGTAGTGGCCGTCCAAGTAGTAAATGTGAGTACAGAACCACGCACTATAGTAAGGGGCACGAGGGTAGCTGGCTGCACCCCAGTTGAGGAAGTCGCGACAGTGAGGGGCGAGAACGTCCAGCCGAGCCGACCCCGGGGGGAGCCTTCAATAACAAGTAGGAATTGGCCCGATCCCATTTGCGAGATGGTAAATCGTAGTAGCGTAGAGTTGGGAGGTACCCAGAGGGAGGCCTTACACAAACTGGTTGGGTCCCATTTGGACCTCTTCTCCCTGTCCACCGAGGATATTGGACGTACGGGCCTGGTGAAACATCAGATCCACACCGGTGAGGCCCGGCCTATTCGTCAGGCCGCCCGACGGCTCCCTTGGAGCAAGAGGGCGGAAGCTGACGAGCAGGTTGCAAAAATGCTCGACGCAGGTGTGATCGAGCCCTCGGGAAGTCCTTGGATGTCACCTGTTGTGCTGGTCAAAAAGAAGGATGGGACCACGCGGTTCTGCGTGGACTATCGCCAGCTAAACAACGTGACACTCAAGGACTCATATCCCCTGCCAAGGATTGATGACACCCTCGATGCCGTTGCGGGCTCAAATTGGTTCACAACTTTGGACCTCAAGAGTGGGTATTGGCAGGTGGAGATGGATAGGGCAGGGAAGGAGAAAACGGCATTTTCCACAGGTAAGGGACTGTATCAGTTTACTGTGATGCCGTTTGGTTTGTGTAACGCCCCCGCCACCTTTGAGAGATTGATGGAGCATGTACTAGGCGGCATGCCATGGCAATCATGCCTGGTGTACCTGGATGACGTCCTGGTACATGCCCAAACGTTCCCCCAGGCACTAGCTAATTTGGACCAGGTGTTCGGGTGCCTCAGACAGGCAGGGTTGAAGCTGAACCCGAGTAAGTGCACTTTGTTTGCAAGAGAGGTGGCCTATCTAGGTCACGTGATTGGCCGCGAGGGGGTAAAAACAGACCCAGACAAAATTAAAGCGGTAGAGGAGTGGCCCGCACCACGTACCATCAAAGAGGTGCGGGGATTTTTGGGACTCTGCTCCTACTACCGGCGCTTTGTGGCGAAATTTGCGGAGTTGGCCCGTCCCCTCCACCGGCTTACGGAGAAGGGGACGCGATTTAATTGGACACGGGAGTGCCACGAGGCCTTCCAAAAATTGAAGGGGTGTCTAACATCCGCACCCCTTCTAGCTTACCCCACTAGTGACGGGACATTTACCCTGGACACGGATGCGAGCCAGGAAGGATTGGGCGCAGTTTTGTCTCAGACACAGGAGGGCGTGGAGAGAGTGATTGGTTATTATAGTCGGGCCTTAAGTAGGCCCGAGAGAAATTATTGCGTCACTCGCAAAGAGTTATTGGCTATGCTGGCTGCCATGAACCATTTCCACCCGTACTTGTACGGGCGGAAATTTTTGGTTAGAACTGACCATTCCTCCTTGCAATGGCTCCTTCGGTTCAAGGAACCGGAGGGCCAAATTGCAAGGTGGTTGGAAAAGTTGCAGCAGTACGATTTTGATGTGGCCCATAGGGCCGGGAAGGCCCATGGTAATGCGGACGCACTCTCTCGGCGTCCTTGTCTGGGGGAAAACTGTAAATTTTGTGCGAGACACGAGGAGAGGGAGCAATTGGGCGATTCCGCCCCGATTCTCGTCGTCCGGGCAACCCGGGTGAGAGGGCCAATTTTGCCACTAACCGCGGACGAGGAATTTGGAGAGTTGGCTTGGAGCACGGCCCAGCAGGAGGATCCTGTTCTGGGGCCGGTGTTCCAATGGGTCAAATTGGGGCAAAGACCAAAGGGGGAAGAGGTCACCCCCCTCGGGGCACAAACAAAGGCATATTGGGCTCAGTGGCAGACCCTGGAATTGAAAGGCAACATCTTGTATCGCAAGTGGGTGGAGGTTCCCTCTGATCGAACTTCCTGGCTGGTGATAGTCCCTGACAAATTCAAGAACGTCATATTGCAACAGGTGCATGGTACCCGCTCCGGCGGCCATTTGGGCAGGACAAAGACAATATCTCGGGTCCGCCGGAGGTTCTATTGGGTGAATATGGGGCGCGACATACAGGACTGGTGTCGGAGATGCGACGCCTGTTCTGCCAAAAAGGGACCAGCACGGAGGATGAGGGCCCCCCTTCAATTACATCAGGTGGGGGCCCCCCTTGAGCGGGTGGCTATGGATATTCTAGGACCGCTGCCCCGCACCCGCCAAGGTAATAAGTATATCCTCGTTGTGATGGACTACTTCACCAAGTGGCCGGAGGCCTACGCCCTCCCCAACCAAGAAGCAGGGGTGGTAGCGCAGGCCTTCGTGGAAGGATTTGTGTGCCGGCATGGGATTCCACAGGAGTTGCACACCGACCAGGGACGAAATTTTGAGAGCAAATTACTAAAAGATGTGTGCAGTCTCCTGTCAATTCGGAAAACCAGGACAACGCCTTTAAGACCTCAATCTGACGGGATGGTGGAAAGATTCAACCGAACTTTAATCCAACAACTGGCACTGTTCACCACCACCAGTCAGGATGACTGGGACGAACATCTCCCTTATTTGCTTATGGCCTACCGGACCAGCCAGCACGGGGCCACCGCATGCAGTCCAGCGTTGCTTATGTATGGGCGGGAGTTACGGGCTCCCGCCGACTTGCTATGCGGTCCCGTGCCAGACACAGTGGTTAACCCGCCGAGGGAGGGGTACGCACGTCACCTAGAGGAAGGCATGGAGCTAGTCCATGCCTTCGCCCGCCGCCAACTCCATCTGGCGGGGGAAAAGATGAAGCGCAGGTACGACGACCGGAGCCAGGGGAGTCAATACGCTCCGGGGATGAAGATTTGGTTCTTTAATCCCCGGAGGCGGAAGGGAAGGTGCCCAAAACTCACCTCCCCCTGGCAAGGCCCAGGAGTCGTCCTGTCGCAAATCTGTGACGTGGTCTTTAAGATCAAAATGGGGCCACGAGCCCTCCCTCGGATCGTCCACGCCGACCGGATAAGACCTTACACCGGCGAGCAGGCACCCCCGTGGATTGCCTCGGCTTTAGATGCCGAGGCGGGACCCAGTACCTCTGAATAAGGGGGGCTTATTAGTGCCAGAGGACTGGGGGATTGAGGAGCGATAGGCCCGGTGGGTAAGGGTGGCATCCCTGCCACCTTTCCCATATGTGGGGGCAAAGGAGCAATAGCTTATGGGGTGTATGGCAGTGAAAACTAGCCCGGGTGGGTTAGGATATTGTGTGTAGGGATCTAGAGAAGATGACCTTAGGTAACGTTAAGGTTAGTTAGTGACTGATACCTGTAGTGGGGACGCAGGTAGATTAGTGTGGATTATAATGACGAGGGAGCGCAATAGTTTAAAGGGACGACTGGGAAGCGCAAGTTTCAGAAGGGAGTAGTTAGCTGAGATGATGCCGTGTTTGTGAGAATTGAACAGGTGTGATTGCACAGGTGTGCAACTGGACAGGTGTGTGGAGCAGTGTATGAGTAGTGAGTGTGTGGATCAGCGCGAATGCGCTTGGGGAGAGGAGGGTGCAGGTGGCACCAGGTGTGAGAGCACAGGTGTGCAGGTACAGGTGTGTGGAGAGAGTTGGAGTGAGTGGTACGGAGTGGTGTGCATGGTGCGAAGGTGTGGATGGGGGAAGAGTGGACCCCTTTCACGAGCACCCGGGGCGGGTAGTGTAAGTGTTAGGTAGAGGGTGCAGGTAAATTGTGGTTGGATATTGGCATTTGTGGTGCGGTTGCAGAATGGTGTTGTGAATGGGTGCATTAGTGTTGTGGAAATGGCTGGGCGTGTAGCCTGTTAGTGTGTGTAGTTGGTTGGGCACTCCACCACTGTGAGGATGTCGGCCAGGTGAGGCCGCCGGTGGGCTCTGGGAGCCGGTAGTTGTGAGTGGGTGCCTGAGGATCCCGGGTGTGGATCGGGCAGCCCAGTGCCAGAGAGGGCACGGAGTGGGGAGAGAGCCAGAGGGCCTTCCCCTGGTAGTTAGGTTAGGGTAAGGAGCAGGTAAGCTCAGAGGCAACTGCAGTGGTGGAGGTGTGCAGGTGGGTAGACCCACTGGGAGAGGTACACGTCGCAGCCCAGAAATTGTACGAGGGCACCGGGAGATGAATCGGGGGAGTGAGACCCCAAATTGAAGAGCACCACAGTTTGGCCAATGGGAATTGGTTTTTAGAACCCATAGTGTAAGAGGGCCAATGGTTTGGCCGGAGAAAGACCCCGGGTAGTGTAAAGTTGTTAAAGTCATTTAGGAGATAGTTAGGATTGATGAACCTGTCGCACCATACGCAGCCACTTACCTGTGGTGATGATGATGACTCCACACCTGTGTTTTCTTTGTTTGTGTTGCAGAAATGAGAATTGCTGTTGGATTTGTGAGACGCATCGCGACGTGGATGAGACATTGGGGTGATTCCATCTCTCCCTCCCTAGGAGGGACTGATGATGAATTGGTAATGGCAAATTATGATGTTGAGTTGGAGATGGCAAATTTTGATGAGAGTTGAAAATGGCAAATTTGATTGGTTAGGAGGGAGAGAAGACGAATTTGGTTTATGGGAGGAACGGGGAAGACAGTAGGGATGTTTGTTGATTTGTAAAGTAGATGTTTATGGGTAGTGTTGTGTTTTGTGGATACAGTAAGGGGTAAGGGAGGGGCCATGTAGGTTACCTGGTGGGGGGGGGGGGGCGTACGATAGGAACGTACCTGTCTCACCTGGTTCCCATGTGCCCCCAGTGTGCATCACCTTACATTGCGTGCACTTTTGCGCCCTTACCACCTTACTCACTTGTTTCTTCTTTTGTCTCCCACCTCCGAGGATCTGGCTTTGGGGTAGAGAGAGAGGAGAGAGAGGTGCTGGCTGCGCAGTTGTGGGCCTGCACTTTCGCTGTTTGCTGCCGGGATCGATACACCATATGGACCGCAATGTTTGTGGCCACCCACAATGGACCGCAGTTCGTTTGCGGCCAAGCACCACCCGGGGATGGACCTATGGGTCAACGTGGCACCTATGCCATACAGGTGAACCACTTTTAGTTGACACCAAGTGCACCACAAGAAGAGCAAGAGACACCTGCAGGGTTAGGGGTTGTCGCATTTATTTTTAATCATTGAACAATGGTGACTGCACCGATTGGTGGTGGGGTGGTGCTGTTGATGCTCGGAAAGGGTGCTCTGCAGGTTATTAAAGGCCGTCGGCCACAGAGCACTCGTGGGTTGGTGTATCGATGTTGGCAAGCGCGCTCTCTCTATGCATAACATCTGCATGTGTTCCTCCAAAAACAGGTCCTGGATCGTAGTGTAAATAGCAGCGTAGTCTTGTAAATAATGCTCCCTACCGGCTGTATGTTTAGTTTGAGAATTCTTTCCGGATTCGGTTATCCTGTGGGTGTGTTTCTGTGAGGAGAAGGGTGCAACGTCGCAGGGGGACATATTTACTCATTTGTGAATATCTGTAAAACTGTCGCACTCAGGGTAGAGTTAATAGTAGAGGGAACTACATTGCGTGCCACACTAAAGTAGGTAAAAATTTATCGGGTCGGGACGCCCCGAGGGTAGAGAAGGGTGCAATGTTGCGAATATGGAATTTGGCCTCCATATCCGCTTGTAAATATTCCCCTATTTTCTCCAATACTCCCCAACTTTCCCCGATCCCCCATTCCCTAGTCCCATTGCATGTAAATAACAATCAGTAGAGCCGACCTTCCCCTTATTCCCCCATTAAATGTCGTGCCCAGGTCCACCGCACCACACGTAGACAACTTTCGGACATCTTCCTAGTTATTCTTATTCTATGTCAGTTAAGGCCTCGTCTCCATTAATTATGACTCTTCGTTGCACCAGAATGTGATTATATGGCATCAGTAGTGAGTTTAGGACCTTTCCCATACCTCCTTCCATCTTCTTCCCCAACAATTACAACAACAACAGAGGAGATGGCGGCGGAGCGGGGGAGGATGCGTCCTCACACCGGCTCGATTAGCGCCATAGACCATGCGCTCCACGGGGTTACCACGAAGGGGCTCCTTGTCAGCTCCTCGTCAAGGGCGGAGCCTGGTAAACCCCCCCGCACGCACCCAATGAGAAGCAACGTGCCGATTCCACGAGGCGGAGCTAACGAGCCGAGGGCGTGTCACTCCCCGCCGGATATACGCGGCCCCGCGCCGGATGTGACGTCAGATGCGCACCCAGCTTGGAGAAGGAAAGCCACCTGCGAGCGCTGAGTCAGATGCGCCCCCAGCTTGAGCAGACAAGACGCCATCCGAGCGCTGCGACCTCCCCGCATCTCTGGACCGGACCGAGTCGATTCTGACCTTTGAGCCCAGGTGCACCTGGAGCCATCGCTACCCGCCTGTCCTTTCCATCAATCCCCGTGTGAGTCAGCCTTTTGTCCCGTTTATCTGTCGTCTGTTGGGGTTAATATAAGAGTGTGTCTAAGTGCTTGTCTTTCTATGCTGTCCCTCTTGTAGTTGTAATCTAACCTTCCGCCTTAATATAACCTCCTCCGGAGGTCTTGAGAACTGAACCCCTGGTGTCGTATTGTGTTATTGTAATCCAGCCGGGTGTCTTCTTTTTCTTATTGAGCCAGCATCGCGCGACTTCGTCAACGTCGAGTATAGTCGGGTAATTTGTGCGGACACGACGGCCATTCCGCTCGGCCCACTTTAACATCAAAGTCGTGTCTGTAACAATATATATATATATACAGTCACATGAAAAAGTAAGTACACCCCATGTAAAGTTTTGACTTTTTCAACATACAGCAATTTGATCTTCATTTCAACAATATTGATAGATAAAGGTGATATAATATAACAAATATCATGAAACATTTACATTTTGTATTCCATTCTATAATTTAAATAAACATAAATGGAAATTTCGCATGTGGAAAAAGTAAGTACACCCCTACATTTATCACCACTTCAAAAACCTAAAATTAGAATCAGGTGCACCAGCTCAGGTGCAAATGATTAGAACATCGTTAGAGAGGATCTTGGAAGAACCTGTCTTATTTCAACCTCAGACATTTCGTTTGGTTTGCTCTTTGTTGCTGAAGTGTGCGGCGTCACCATGCCTAGATCAAAAGAGCTCTCTGAGGCTTTCAGAAAGAAGGTTATAGATGCCTACGAGTCTGGGAAGGGATTTTAAAAGATCTCCAAACAATTTGAAATCAATCATTCGACTGTCCGGAAGATCATCTGCAAGAGGAGATGATTCCAAACAACTGCCAACTTGTTCAGGCGACGTTTACCCTGGACACGGATGCAAGCCAGGAGGGAATGGGTGCGGTCTTGTCCCAGACACAGGGGGGCATGGATAGAGTGATCGCGTATTATAGTCAGGCCATGAGTCGGCCCGAGCGAAATTATTGCGTCACTCGTAAAGAGTTATTGGCTATGCTGGCTGCCATGAGCTATTTCCACCCGTACTTGTATGGGCGGAAATTTCTGGTTCGAACTGACCATTCCTCCTTGCAATGGCTCCTCCGGTTCAAGGAACCTGAGGGCCAAATTGCAAGGTGGTTGGACAAGTTGCAGCAGTACAATTTCAGTGTGACCCATGGGGCTGGGAAGGCCCATGGGAATGCCGACGCACTCTCGACATCCCTGTCTGGGAGAAAACTGTAAATTTTGTGCGAGCCACGAGGACAGGCAACAATTGGCAGACCCCAAACCTACCCTCGTAGTCTGTGCAACCCGGGTGAGAGGGCCAATCTTGCCACTAACCGCTGATGAGGAATTTGGAACTTTAGCTTGAAGCACGACCCAGCGGGAGGATCCCGTACTGGGACCGGTGCACGAATGGGTTCGATTGGGGAGAAGACCTAGTGGGGAAGAGGTCACCCCCCTCGGGGCACCAACAAAGGCGTATTGGGCTCAATGGCAAACCCTGGAATTGAAAAATAACATCTTGTACTGCAAGTGGGTAGAGATTCCCTCTGAGAAAACTTCCTGGCTGGTGATAGTCCCAGAACAGTTTAATGCCACCATTTTGGCCTTCGAGGCCGAGGCAGGCCCCAGTACCTCTACTGAGGGGGGCTCATAGTTTAGAGGACTGGGAGAGTCGTGTACCCCACGTGGGGGAATGGTAGTGTGACCATTCCTCCAACGGGGGGGCCATGAGCATTAGTTTAGGGGGATGGCAGTGTTAGGCCCATGGACGGGTCAGCAATGGTTGCCTCCATGGGGCACCGAAGCTAGCCGAGGGAGGGCTCGGATAATGATAGGGATTTAGAAGACAGTAGGGACAAGATTTAAGTAAGACACCTGAACTGTAGAGGGGACGTAGAGAGTTTAGGTGGTTGTTAAAGAAAAGGGTGTGCATAGTGTAAAGGGACGACGGGGAAGCACGAGTTGTCGGGGAAATTACAGACTTGGCATTTAATATGGAATATATATTTTTTCTTGACTTGGGTTTACTTTCTGAACTCAGTATATCAATCTGGTGAGTTTCTTTTACGCTTCGGTGATTTCTTTGTTAAAAGAACCATGTCACTGATTGTCTTTCGCAGCAAGAAGTCAATAACAGAATAATATCACAGGTGGCATGACAAAATGTAAGGGCAGGTACATTTGACGATTGGCTTCACAATCGGGTATATAAGGGTTGTTGCGTTCTGTATTAGTGGAAAACAACTGCTGCACGTCTACAAAAGTTATTGCCGCTTCCTCTGGAGATGGTCCGTCAACTCGACAATGCCGTTTGTCATGGAGTGGTGGCTTTACGAAATTCCGGTATGAAACAGCGTGCTATTGCTTGGCAGTATGGCATCACTCAAGGTCAGGTGTCAAAGATCCTGAAACAAAATGCTTAGAGGGGTGTCCCTACTCCAATACTGAGGCCAGGACGTCCCCGCAGAATCACAAGGAGAGATGATCGCCAGCTGCACCGGTTAGTCTGCAATGGCCGTACCAAGTCAGCGAATCGGCTTAGGGCTGAGTGGCAGCAAGTGACAAATGTGCCTGTATCCAGAAGGCTAGTTAACCAACGACTGGTTCAAGCAGGCTATCGTGCCAGGCGTCCTCTGAGAAAGCCACGCCTGACCAGACAACACAGCCAGCGCCGATTGCAGTGGGCCAGAGAGCACCGTCAATGGCAGCCAGGACACTGGAATCACGTGACCTTCAGTGACAAGTCTAGATTTCTGGTCTATCGTCAAGATGGCCACGTCCGAGTGCGCAGACAAGTGCATGAAGCCTACAACCAAGATTGTATAGTGCCAAGAGTCCAAGCTGGAGGTGGTGGGGTGACCGTTTGGGCTGCTTTTCATGCAGGGGGCAAAACTGACCTGGATGTTCTGAATGGAAACCTGAACCAGTTCAAGTACAGGGCCATTCTGGAAGAAACATTGCTTCCATTTGCTCGTGCAGCCTTTCGAGGAAACTTTGTCTTCCAAGATGACAATGCACGGCCTCATCGTGCTCGCATGATCCAACACTTTCTTGATGACCATGGTGTCGAGCATATGGAGTGGCCTGCCATGTCCCCGGATATGAATCCGATAAAGAACTTGTGGGCAGAATTAACGCGTCAAATCGACAACTTGGTCCAGCAGCCTACCTCTGTGCGTGAATTGCAGCAGGCTATTGTCACTGCATGGCAAGCGATTCCTGTCCAAACCTTGGCAAATCTCGTGAACAGCATGCCTCGACGTGTACGTGCTCTCCTGAATGATCGTGGGGGTTACACGAAGTACTGAACTGTAATTTTACTGTCCGTAATCCCAATCATAATTTAACTTATGTTTTTGTTGAAATTTTTTTTGGCTCATGTGTAAAATAAAGAGATACTTCTGGAAAACGTACAGAAGTTTAACACAGTACTGTCCGTGAATTGAGTTCGATATCAGTACACATCACTTTCAAGGATCAATTTATTTGCTTCGAAATGTCAAATGTGGTTTTTGTTTCTTTTGAAGGTCACATTAACAAAATCTAGAATAATTAAAACATAATTCCAATGAACTTTTGGTTCTAAGTCATCTTGAAAAGTAAGTTCACCCCCACAAAAAAAATATTCCATATTAAATGCCAAGTCTGTAGGTAGGTAGATGATGCTGTGTGTTTGAGGAATTGTGAGTGAGATAAATGGAATTGTGTAATGGTGTGTGAAAGTAGTGGTGTGCAAAATAATTGGTGGAGAATGCTTGGTGTGGAAGTAATTGGTGTGGAATGCATGGTGCGAAGGATTGAATGGGGGGGAAGTGGAACCCATTCGCGAAAGCCCGGGGGGGGGGGGGGGGGAGGTAGTGTAAAGCCAGGTAAAGGGCATAGGTAAATTGCATGGATATTGACACCTGTGGTGCGGGTAGTAGCAAGTAGTGTTTTGTGAGGTGCAGCAGACAGTGATATGGCTGGGCGTGTGGCTTAATTGTCGAGTATGGTTATTGGGGCACTCCATAACTGGTAGCTTGTCGGCCAGGTAAGGCCGCAGGTAGGCTCTGGGAGCCGGTTAGGATAGTGTGTGAGTGGGGCCCGAGGATCCCAGGGGAGGACCCGGGTTGCTCAATGCCGAGGTGGGAATTGAGGGGGTAAGTGCCAGGGAGGGACTTCCCCGGTTAGTGTAGTCGTCAGGAGCAGGCAAGCTCGGGAGGCGGCTTCAGTGACGGAGGTGCGCAGGTAAGTAGATCTGCTGGTAGAGCCACACGACCCAGCCCCGAAATTGTGCGAGGGCACAGTGCGAATTTTTTTTGGGTGAGACCCAAATTTGGAGGGCACCACAGTGTGGGCAATGGGAATTCGGGTTCTTAGAACCACATAGTTTAAGAGGCCGATTGGCAAGGTACGACCCCGGGTAGTTTAACAGTGTGTAATGTTATTCGTGTAGTTAGGATATGAGGTCCCTTCGCACCATCCACAACCATTCACCGAGGAGGACGAGCTTCACACCAGGGCTCTGTCGGCCGTTTGGAAGTGAGACGCATCATGACGTGAGTGAGACATTGTCTTGTTCCATCCCTTCCTTCCTGGGAGGGATTTGGAGACGAATTTGGTATAGAGGGGGATATGGGAGATAAGACAAAGAGACGGATTGTAAATACAAGGGGGGCTAGGGTAGTGTAGCCAACGGTGGGGGTACGGACGCTTAGGGACGAACTTGCTCCGCTCGCTCTGCCGCGTCCCTCGCACCGCACCAGGTATGGTGGTGCCTGGTCACCTTGTTTTTCGCTTGCCACCGTGTACCTTTCCTTTTGCTTGTTGCGCCTTGTCTTCCCTCCCCGCCCCAGGACCATTTGGAGGCCGACCTGTGCAGCACCTTGCGGCCGACCCATCTTGCTGCACCTATGGACCACAAGCCTTGTGGCCCCGCACCTCTGCTGTGCAGCATCTTGCTGCAACTCATCTTGCACCTTCGGACCACCTGTTGGGTGGCACTGACGCCACGCAGTTGGACCACATGAGAGTGGCCCTGCTGGCAAATAAAAACAAAAGTGTGTGCTATTGTGTGCCAAATATGAAGATGTGAAGACTTAGATGGCCCTGATGTTTCACATGGCCTGTATGCCAGTCAGGGCCAGCCGGTTTTGTTAGCTGCACACAGAAGACAAGAAGATGCAAGCAGCAAGTGCTTCGATTTCCTGTCCTCCAATGTCTTTCCTAAAGTGCAGGTCCTGGGTCGTAGAATTTTAAATAAAGGTTAAGTTCTGTGCATGTACATATAAGAATGTGCCCACCGGTTATGTGTTTAGTTTGAAAATTCCGGAAATACTCGGATAGTTGTGGGTGCGAGTCTGATAGAATAGCTGCTCAACGCATTAGGGGGGACATATCTTGTGTAAATAATGTCGCACACATGGGTTAGAATAAATGTTAGGGGGATTACACCTATGTGTCACATTAAAAGTAAATGTAAATTGAATGCCAGACTCTACCGGTCGTTCCGACTAGGGTCGACTCGGGGCGAGTCTGGTGAGAGAGAGGGGGGTCGTGTTATGGTTTTTGGAATAAAGACAACCCCCCTTTTAGTTAGTTGCACCACAACATGTAGCCTCGCTTCATTCAGTTATTTCTTATTGAATGTTAAGTGTAGTCTCCTTCCCGGTGTTAGTATGCGTTGAGACAGGTAAGTAAGTGTAGGCCTCATTGGGCTGGAATGCCATGTGCTAGGACCAGGACAAGTCGAGGAGGCCCGGGGGAGGAGCCGGAGGGAGTGGCTAGCAAGCAGCAAACAGCCAATGGAGCTAAGGGGGAGTGGCCAGCAACGGCGGCCAATAAGGACTAAGGGGAGTAACTGATGGGGGGAGATCACGACACATGACCCCCGGTGGCCATTGGGGGCCCTTGGAACATTCTAGTGGGGCTCCGGGGGGATATAAGCCCCGCCCCAGACCCCCAAGCTGAGAAGGTGCGGTCAAGTCTCTCGCTAGCAGAGAACTCTCTCAGTGGTCGACGTCTGTGTGCCCAGATCGCTCTCTCTCTGCCCCCGGACTCAAGAAGCTCTCATCGCTCTCTGTGTAGTCAGCATTCTGCCCCTGCTCTCTGCTACCCTGTTATAAACGCTTTCGCAGGACGATCCCTCCCGTGGCCCGATACTCTAACGATCTCCCTGCCTGGGCTCCCTGCACGAGCGCTTCACCTCGTTAACTTCGGTGCACGCTGGGCGGATTCCCGTGCGTGCACGACCGAGGTCGACGTCCCGTGCCGCGAACATCACAAAGGGGAACGCCCAACGAGCCGTCCGGGGCGAGCTGCACCCAGCGGCCGCTCTTTGAGCGCGTCCTCTTCTTCCTTTCTTTCCCTGCGCGAGTGAGAGGGCCCTTGTCTGGGAAATTAAGAGAAGAACAGTTAAGTTTCTACTCTGTGTCGCTTTGCTCTGATCATTGTACAAATTATAATAAACCTGTGCTATTGCTTCCACTTGGCCGTTTACGTCTTTTCCCAATTGGCCCCGCATTGCACGAAATAAAACCGCTCGATCAGGTCAGTAATAATTAACGGCACGAGTCACGTGACACGCAAACCGCTCGGGCGTATCAACCCAGCGTGACTCGTGTGAGGTTCAGCCCCCCGTCCTCGCAGTGGCACGTGTATCGAAGGTACCAGGGTATTTGACCGGAAACCCTTCCGTGCGCTCGCTGCGGGGTTGGCGGCTGGAATTGCTCCGCAATCCGCCCCCCACGAGTGTAAAGTGGGTAGCGGCCTCGTGGACTCGAAGCTCGAGGGGGAGGAGGGTTTAACCCCCTTTAGTACGTCGAAGGGCTCGAGATCCGCAACAATATATATACAGGGTCCGTCAGGGAGGTGTGACGATTTTCAGAAAACACGTACACAGTTATTTTTAGTCGAATTTCAATTTTTATTTTTTTTAAAGACTACATATATAATGCCATGTAATACACTAACAAAGACATTTAAAAAATGTAATTCATGTTTGAAAAATGACATCATCTAAATGGCGGCCGTTCTTGTCCAAGCATTCTTGCAGACGCGCGGAAAAGTTCCAGCATTTCTCAGCACAGCAGCATCCCTCAGCAGTTCCAGCATTCTTTCTGCGAACGTAAACCGCCGTACGAAATCATTCTGCTGCAGTTCTTGAACCACCATGATTTTGTACGCATGATAATGAAGGTCCAAGTGCAAAATTCGATGAATTGATCTGTCTGACATCCGTAGAGCGCGAGCGTGCCGTACTGCTGACCGACGAGGGCTGGCCTCCACAGCTTGTCGAACCCTTTCGATGTTTTCCGGGGTCCTAACGGTTCGATCACCTCCCTGAGCTGCTCCCGGCCTCACAGATCCAGTTGTCCTGAAGTTTTTTACCCACTTCAATATT